>NC_089581.1:75250655-75550655 GCF_019320115.1 Miscanthus floridulus
GCCCTCGATGCCTCACGACCTGAAGGCACCTCGGCTTCACCTGACTTGAGGGCCCCGGCCTCGCAGGGCATAGGCGCCTCCTCCCCCGCCTGCTTTGTGGCCACCTCGGTAGCTTCTCCTTGGGTGACCGGCTCCTTCGGGTCGGCCCTTGCCGACGCCGCGCCATGCTACATGGCGGCCTGCACGTCCACTACCCATCGACCAGTGGAGCTGGTGCTCACCTTGAGCACCTTAAGTGGCACCAGGGTGGGCGCTTCCGCCTGACGCTTCTGGCTAAAGACAAAACACCCATGAGGTCAGCATATGACCAAAGAACGAGTGGGAGATGCTGCAAACTCCACTGACAAAACACTTACCTCAAACGGGGAAGCAATAGCTTCCGCAGCGCGTCCCTCGTCCTTGGCAATGGCGGTGGCGGTGGCAGTGGCACGGCCCCCCATGTCCGCTGGTACCGGCCAACCCTCGCCGGACTCCAACACCCCCTTGGCCCTCTTCGGAGGCGGTTGAGTCGCCCTCACTGTTGCTCGCTCCACCTCCACCATCAAGCCCATCGGGCTGACGGCGTGCTTCCCTGACGCCCGTGTCTCAGGCGTGTCAGCCTCGGCCCCAGGGTGGGTGATCACCAGCCTCGAGGCACCCTCTCCTCCTCCTCCTGGATATGCCAGGCTGCTCGCCGATGCCCCAGGCACCGTCTCCCTAATGTTAGGGAGGTGGTCCAGGGGACCCCGCCCCACCTCGCTCTTGTCATCATCGCTAGAAAAATCCATCGACGACGATGACGGAGACAGCTCCTCCGGGAGACCATCGTGCCCCTGTTGCCGACGACGTTTCTCTAGCTTGTTGCGCTCGAGGCTCTTCCTGTTGCACCTTGCCTCCTCGGTTCCTTCCGCTCCTTGTACGCCTTGGCGTGCGCCCTATTCTCCGCTCGCCACTCTACGTCCTCGGGAATGAGCGGCAGGGAGGCTCGCACATCCCTCATCCCCTATAGGAACAACAAACGCAAATAAGGGAATAGATTGAAAACATAAGGAGCAAGGAGGCCTCGGGGGCCGCAGCGACGCATGACTCACTAGAGAGATGTCCCCTGCGATGGGCGCATCGGGAACAGGGTCAGATCAATGCTCCTCTGCCACACCTCCACTGTCTCTCTCACCCGACGTAGAATCTCCTCGTTAGAAAGGGCGACGGCGGACAACCGGATGCCATCGATCGGCTCACCCGGTGTCATCTCGAATAGGCATTGCCACCAAGCCATCAGCGGCAGCACACCCTCCGGCGGTGGAAGGCCACCACGACCATGCCCGCCGTAAGGCCGTGGCTGCGCAGCCTCTCCAGTGCCCTCAGGAGCGGCTGCAGCTTGGACTGATCAGCCAATGGGACGCCGTACCTCCACCTCTCTAGCTGGCTCTCCATGACCTTCCCGGTATAGGGGGGAAGCCTGCCATCATCATTGCAGAGGTAGAACCAGCTGTTGTACTAGTGGCGGTTGGACGACGCGAGCTGGGCCGGGATGTAGAAGGGTTGCCGGTCTTGGCGCACTTGGAGAGTGTAGCCGCCAGCCCTCAATGCCTTCCGCATGCCCGTCGTGCCTGCCTGCTTGGTGGTGAGCCCCGCCCAAAAGAAGTGGAGCCACAGCTCCTAGTGGGGGGCAATGCCTAGGTACCCCTCGTAGACGGCGATGAAGATGGCCGCCTATGCGATGGAGTTGGGGTTGAAGTTGTGGAGCTCCACGTTGTAGTAATGCGGGAGCGCCCACATGAACCGATTCGCCAGCAAGCCGAGGCCATGCTCATGGAAGGCCATGAGGCTCATGATGTAGCCATCGCGTGGCCTTGGCTCCGGCTCATCCCCCGAAGCAATCCACTCTGGTCTGTTGGGGTCGGTGACCGGGCGGAGCAGACCGTCGTCGACGAGCGACTGTAGCATCGCCGCGGACACGTCGGACGGACCCTAAGGATCCACCTAGAGGACAACAGTGCCACCGGCCATGGGTGCAGTGGAGAATGTGGCTACGGTGGTAAGGCATGCTCTCGCTATCTCTCTCTCTCTCCTTTCCTCCCCCTTCTCCCTTCTTCTCCTCGACGCTCTCTTCCTCTGTTCTTAGCAACCGCTCGAGGGCAGAAAGGGCGAACACAGGCGGAAAAGGTAAGGAGGGGCGGGGCAAGGCTCGTCACGTATTTATGAGGGAGGAAAGAGGGCAAAATAGGCAGGCGATGAAACCGGGAAAGTTTCCCTCAGATCTAGCGTAGTTAATCCGAATAAGACCAAACCACCCACGCATCCACCTTTTTCTTATTAACCGCACGCACATAGTAACGTCCCATCCGCAAACGTCACGTCACATTCGACCACAGCGACGGTAGGCGCCATTTTGTCTCCCCGAGGAACCGCCTCAAAAGGCGCACCCGGCGTCGTTAGCCGATGGGAAGGGAACATCCCCCACCCGATTCCTTTTAGACTAGGAAACTAGGCACCGAGCCCGTTACGGTCTAGGGGTTCGAAGGCTGGGCCCTAAGGGTCTTGACAGCTGCCCTAGGACAAACAGAGTCAGGGATGACTATGGGTGTGTCCGTACATGGCCGAGGCCCAAGCAAGCAATTGCTTGGGATGCCCTAAGTCGTGTCCAAGACTGGCAGGGAGGTCTCTGAATGGGATCCCACCGTAGGGAGGCACCAAGCCCTCAGGGCTGATCGAATAGCCCTAGGACCCACTAGAAAAGCCCTCTGGTACTTTTGGAGTGCGTCTCTAGACCGCTAGCCGACCCCTATCGAATGGGGCATGGGCCTCCACTCGGACTTACCCAGTAACAGCTCACCGGAGGTGTCACTTCTCACCCACCGAGGGTAGCCTGGCATACTCCACCCCTCCTTCCAAACGAAAAGGATGCATGAGGGCCGCACAAAAAAGACAGGGAAACTCCTAATCGCCCTCTTGCTCCGAGAAGAGGCTCGGGGGCTCTTCCTACAACCAAGCCGAGGCCCAGCGACCCAAACTCACACTCGGGGGCTCGGCAAACACAATGAAACCCCTCACTCAACATGAAAAAAGCCCCTAGAGGAATATATCCACTCCTCCAGGGCCTCGGGGGCTACACCCGATGGGTGCGCTCGCGCACACCCACCGAAGCCTCGAGTACGAAACACCATCCTGCCAGGAGCTGCACGAGCCAAGTCTCATCAAAACCTCAGGGAGAGCGCTCACACTCTCCCCGAGGCTCGGGGGCTACTGTCGGGTACCATAAAAAGGGGTCCCCTAAGCAAGAACTGAAAAAATCGCTTAGACCTTGTAAATATCGAAGCCAAGAGACAACCATCGGCAAACCCCCACCTTATCCGAGGCCCGACTGGACCACCCGGCCCACCTCGAGCAATACCCAGGCTCACCCGAAGCGGGCTCGGCCTAGAACGAAACCATGAGGCCTCGGACGAGGTACCGGTTTTCTGACTCACCCAAGGCCCCGCGCCACAAGGCCTCGGATGAGGTACCAATTCTCCGACTCGCTCGAGGCCCCACGCCATGAGGCCTCAGATGAGCACCCAGTTACCGACTCGCTCGAGGCCGGCTTGGCATCAACCCCATCACCGCCGCCTTGATTGACTTCTCTAACGGGACGTCACATCCAACTAACGTGTCCAACCACTCTAGTGACGTCAGCTGAACGATGGCATGATACAGTGGAGTGGCCGACGAGACGAGAGTCACATCGACGCCATGCCGTCCAGGACAAGACGGGGCAGGGGTTATAGGCCGCTGTGCTCGGCACTGTGCCCATGGCTGACACCTATGCTCCACTGTGCTGCCTAACCCCTGCTCTAAGGACAGCGCGTCATGGAAAGTCAAAGTCAAGTCTGGGTCCCTATAGCCTCGGAATCAATGTACAAGACCAACTGCGCCTTGCGAGCCTCGGCTATCCGCTTCTAGGCTCCTATAGCCTTGGGACTTGCGCCAGCCAAGCCCCCCACAATGGTTCAGCCTCTGCACTGACTAGGCCTCGGCTCTCTACATTGTCAGCACTCTAGGACCAGCACATCGTCCATAGTACGCGCCATGCCCTGCGTCAAGCTATAGGAGCTCCCACATCATGCATAGGGCCAAGCTCCTGTAGCCTCAGAATCAGCGCACCCGCGCTGTCGCATCTACCCAGCCTCGGCTCTTTGCGCCGGTCAAACATATAGTGACCAGCACGCCTCCAACAGAAGAAGGCGCGCATGCCACCACAGGAGCTCCCATGTCGCATAGGATCAGGTGTGACCGGCGTGTCGCTCCAGTGCACCGAGGACAAGACCGC
Source organism: Miscanthus floridulus (assembly GCF_019320115.1). NCBI lineage: Eukaryota > Viridiplantae > Streptophyta > Magnoliopsida > Poales > Poaceae > Miscanthus > Miscanthus floridulus. Next base: position 75,254,944 of record NC_089581.1, read on the forward strand.
TCCACTAACCATGCTGCCACAGTGACGAGCTACAGGGCTCGGACATACCGCCTCTTCTCACAAAATGCCACGTAGCAAATACATGTACCGCCCCTATGCCTCCCTTTGACTATAAAAGGGAGTGACCAGGGCCGCTTCTAAGGGGAGATCAGACTCACACGTGCAAGCAACACACAACGCTATGTAACACACACACTCCCTCACTGCAAGATATCAACATCTCAAGCAACCCACGCCACTCTACGCAGAGACCTAGGACTAGCTCCCTCTCTCGCTCAGCTTGTAAGCCCCTACTACAAGCACCTCGGTGCAAGGAATACAAGATCGCTCTCTCAGACTAGACGTAGGGCACCTATTGCCAGAACTAGTATAAACCTTGTGTCTCTTTGCATCATCATCCAGGATTAGGGGCACGCAGTACACTTTCACTAGTCGGTTGAGGACCCGCCAGACCCAAAACACCAACACAAAGTATAAACCATGATGGTACTTAAAGACAAACTAGACGTTGGCCGGACCGATGTAGCCCTGCTTGCTGAAGAACTCGCCGAGATCTACTCTACTCCTACTCCTAAGGGGTGGCCAGAGCCAAAAAAGTAAATAACTTGTGTTTGATTGATTGGATGTCCTTTTACAATAGCTAGGGGTCCAATATTTATACCCAGAGCCTAAACATGAATCCTACTCAAGCACGACTTATTACAATCTTTGGTATAAAAGAAGATATTCCTATCTTAAGAAAACTTGGACCCTAATCTTTACCTTTTTTGTAGAGTCCAATATGTACTTCCCGACGCCAACCGTAGCTCATTAGCGTTCTCTGTTGACGTCATTCAAAGAGAGACGATTCCAGTGTTGCATCTGAATCAGCTGATATAGATCCTTATGCAATCGATTCCTTTATCAGCACAATTCTAGAAGCTTCAAGTTCCCACGTTCTTCTTCCTAAATTTTGGTGTAAACAAGACAGGTGGTTGGCTCCTTGTGCGTGTCGTCTGGTTACACTAGTTATCGAGTTATTGGCTGATCTTCTGCTAGTTATCAAGATCAAGATCCTACGTCATGAAGATCAGGACCTAGACTTCATCAATTCCCATTGTTTAGATGAAAGGATTCTATTAGATTGATGAGTGACTCTAAGTGTAGAGTGAACAAGATTATCATTCAAAGCTACATGTGATGCATAAATCATAATGAGACTGTATAAGTATCCAAAATAGGGTTTATAGTAGTGGGGTGCCTGCTTGATTGTGCTACCGTCCTAACTATCGAAGCTGACGATGACGACTTGTACAATTACATGGTCCTTACTCGAAGCGTTCCTAAAAGAATAGGGGAGACACGACTTAGGAGATACATCGATGATCCAAGATAATGAGAAAGGACATGGGTGCATAGGTTATTACTAGAAACTTGGGAAGGGACATCTACTATCTCACTATTTGGTAAAAGGGTTTAAACTAGTGTTGTCAACCTCATGGGTAAGCTTGCTAAGCAAACTCACACTCTCCATGGGCTGGCGGATACTCCGTTCTTAATGACAGACACTCCACTACACTAGGTACCGAGGTAGGCTATTCCTAGGTTGGCTCTATTCAGATTGATGGACAATCCATGGAGGTCACGGGTACTCCGGTAGGTTCCGGTCTTAGCCATTTCTAGGGTTTATTGTTGACATCAGATGGTCCAATCGGTTGACGAACACTCCGGTTCGAACTGGGTACTCTTGGGTTACTAGATAGCTATTCCTTATACTTCAATGGACACTCCACCGTGACTGATGGATGCTCCGGTACAGACTGGTTACTCTCGGATTACTAGACATAAGGCTTTATAATTCAACAAATACTCTGACAACTTTTCAGACACTCCGTTGTTCCTACTCCGTAAGGGTATGAGTGCTTATGTAGGTTGGTCTACTAAATTAGGAAGGTTTATTGGATGCTCTGCCACATTTGACGGACACTCGCCAAGTTGGACAATAGAACCTATGTTCTGTGTTTTAGGTTGGTTAGATCCTAATTTGGGGTAGTAGACATCTATGCATGTGCACCAAACTTCTAGGATACTTCTAGGGATATACTAGGCTAGGGCTAGATGGGTTTTGTGTTATAGCTAACTAGTGCACCTAGTGATTTGGGTGCTATTCCTTCCCATGAACTATTTGGGACTAAGGCTTGAGATTGAGCAAAAGGGCAAAAGGAACTTAACTCCGAGGTTGATAATCATGAGAGGCTAGGATCCTTGATAAGAGGTTAAGCACACCTTGCTTTCCATTCTTGAAGAGAAATATCAACATCCTTGTAAGAATCCATAGAAAAGCATTAGAGTGACATTCAGAGGGATTTCTTGAGATTGGTCATGCATAGGGCCTTCATCTTACCTTTGTGACGAATGAGATGTCACCACACTCCATGATCCATACATGCATGAGAGATTGAGATTAGGGTTTGGGAGAGATTTCCAATTACTCAAGATGAGAGCTCATGAGCTAACCATGATCATGAGGTGAGGATGAGTTTAGCTTGATGAAGTGATGATCTTGATTTGCATGCCTTCACTCCATCTTCCACCTTTATCTCCAATCTCCATTTTATCTCTCTAGTTCTTCCTTGTTCTTGCTCTTTTGAGAGAGAGAGGGAGGTGAGAAATGGGAGAATGGGTTGAGTTGTTGCTGCTTTAGCTGAGGTATGGTTCATCCAATTTTGTGCATATGACATGTGGGGTCAATTGTTGAGTTGAGGACAACTCATTCCCCACTTACTGCATGCAGTTCAGATACTGTTTGATGGTCCAGTAGGACATCAGACTGTCTGGCATTCTCTGTTGGTTGAGAGATGGGTCCAATTACCTGGGACTTGGCATTGGGCCAATTAACTTTATTCCAAAGGTCAATAATCTGATCTCTAATAATCTGAACCATTGTGTTACACCTTTTAGAATTGCGAGTCACCTCACCAGGTAGGAAGCAATATATTTGTGATTTCTGTTGTATCCAAAGGCTTGCAGGGCTCATCCAGGAGCTTCATCGGTGATCAAAATTAAGAGCTTAGGTTGTAGCAAATTCGGATTGTTACAACTCTCCCTTCCTTAGGAAAATCTCATCCTCAAGATTTCCTAAGGTTCCATTAGGGAATTACACTTGGATAGACTCTAAGGTATCTTCAATGAATAGGAGCTTGCTTCCCTTTCCTTTGTGATTTCTTTCTCTCGAGGGTCACTAAAAGAGGGTGAGGTTCTTCCTATATCTTCCATCGGATGGCTCGATAGACTCATTGGATGTTCTAGCAATCTTTATAACTGTCACGTGACTTAACCATTGTGCTGATAGACCTGGCAGATACTCCGCCAAAATTGACAGATGCTCTGTCAGTTTGTGGCTATAAAAGGGTTGATAGTCGAGTGGTTAATGTTTCCTTCTTCTCCACCTTTCCTCCAACCAAGCCACTGCACTTTCTCAGGCCATCGCCTCCACCGTCCTCAGTCGATCTCTTGGCTTCAAGCTTCTCGAGATGGGGAGGTGAGTATTCTTCTTTCGTCAGCCACTTATCTCTTCCCTTCCCCAAGGGGTTAGGCTAGGGTTTGCTCGATTAAGAGGTGGGGTGTTGAATTCCAGCTTGGTGTAGAGGTAGAGCATGCTTGATTTGCCCATTGGGTAACCTTCGGTTGCTTAGAACTGCTTAGAGTGGTAGATCTTTGAGGAGTAACGCCTTGCGGTTGCTCAAATCATGCTGAATCGAACATTGACAGACTCTTCATCGGCCCTAGCAGAATATTTCCACCAAAACCTAGGGAGGCTTAGAAATGCCCTAAACATGTCGTTCACCATTTGTGTTGACTTTGATAGATGGTCGGAACTACCACGGACTCTCCACCAATCTTGGTTAGTAGCTTAAGTTTGTGTCTACATATTGTTGAGAAATCGATGGGCTCTTCGCCACTAGTGTCGAAGGTTTCGGTATGCTCCAATTAGTCTTGGGTCTGAAGTCTATAATTCAATGGATAGTCTGACACCTTTTGCAAACGCTCTGCTATTCTCTAGGTAGTTGCAAGTCTCTGAACTTCATAGGGACCCATAAGGAACATCATGTGACACTACATTACTATATTTATACCCTTGTTCCATAGTGCTAGCAGATACCATCAGTATTCTTAAATTTCCTTGGCACTTGTTTGGTCCGACCACACTTGCAGATCTGGCTTAGGTCATCAGTCTATCGAGTGGGGGTCCTACCAAGAAGAGACCACACACCGAGGAGCAAGGTAGCCAGCAAGGCTCTCGTGAGTGGGTGGTGCCACCTAAGAAGAGGAAGACACCGCACGCTAGGAGATCCAAGAGGGCCACTTCGCCTAGCATCATCAATGACAATGAATGGGCCATGCTTGAATGAGAAGAGGAGGAATAGTCCCTTAGACATGGCAAGGGTCCAATGAATAGGTCCGAGAGAGAGGACTCCTCGTTCGATGAATTCGAGGTGGATTACAATGATGATGAGTATGAGGAGGAAGGGGCCCGTCCAATATGCTTGGAAAATCATCCCAAGATGGACTATTCCTAGGAAAACACCAAGAAGTACAAGGAGGCTTGTCAAGAGAAGCACTACTAGAGGGACAATGACACCCTTTCTGCCAACTTCTGCTCTCAGGTCCAATATCGACTCTTCTAGGGTGAATTCATCAACAGGCCAATGCAAGAGAGCCAGTGGATCAATTGGGCTTATTTGGATGGCTTTCCACGCATCAAGGACTTGGTCCAAAATTTTCGGGTTATGGGTCTTCACAAGGTGATGGAGTTCAGCCACAATTGGAATGAATCTGCTATTCGTCAGTTCTACGCCACTCTTTAGGTTAACATGGAGGATGAACTTCTGACTTGTATGACTGGCAAGAAAATCTTCACTACATCATTCCAAGAGTTTGCTATTCTCATTGGTCTTGATTATGAAGAGATGAAGATTGGGAAGTCTGTAGGGGATCTTCTCCTGATGTAAGAGCACGAGACCTATATGTTCTAAGTAGATGGAAAACATAATCATGGGGGTAGCAAGGACTTCAGGAGGTATCCTTCCCTGATCTTCAACATGTTGAGGCATACCATCATGCCCAAGGTTGGAAATTTCGATGTTGTTCGCATCCCTTATTATGAAGTGATCTGAGCTATCATGTTCAGGGACAAGCTGAACATGGTTGAGTGGATGGCCACTAGGATTGTAGAGTGTAGGCTTGGCAGGAGAGGTGCCTTGGTATTCCAGTCGTACATTATGGCACTGATCCATCACAAGACTAGCTTCTTAGGAGTTGATGGCGTGGTGCATAGGCATTTCCACCCGTTCAAGAATAAGGAGGCTTTGGAACAAGAGGATTCACCTTTGCCTAAGGTTCCACCACTGCCTATTACAGCTACAGTCAAAGATGGTGCTATTGTGTGGACACCACCAGAGGATTACTTTGTCCCATACTTTAAGCGCCTTAACCGTCAGTTCTAGGAGTTGTTTTCTCCACTCTACCAGGGGTTGGATGCGAGGTTCGCCAAGCAGGAGCAATTCCTTAAGGATAGCTTTGTTGATCCAATGACTACCATGGTAAATAGTTTGGCTGATCAGGTGGGGAGGATGGCCACCAAAGAAGAGATGGGTCAGCTCTGCTCTAAGATTACTTCATAGGTCCAAGCTACCGGGTAGCTCAAGCAGCCCTTTGACATGCTATACCACCATGTCTACCGCTGCTACCCAAAGCCATCAGCTAGCAACTGTGATTGGTACACTCCTTCTCCTTTTTACTTACTTGTACTCCTTTTGAAGTATCTTCATTCTCTTATAAGACTATTCTCATATCTACTGATTATGCAGAGCCCATTCCACTCTAGATGTGTCCTTTGCTTCTGGCCACTCAGGGAGTTGCTGCTTCTCCTATAGGTTCTCTAGGTATGCTTGTACTTCTTGTGGCTACACCTTGTGATACCCTTATTTTATGGCTACCATGGTTTCTGACCATTGCTCATGCCATGTCTTCATGCAGGTGGACAAGCCAATGATGATATCTCCAGGAGCCTTTCGTCCTGCTGCCATTCTTGCAAATGTCGTCGCCTCAACAGCCCAATTGGACTCTGTCCGACCAGTGATTGCCTTCATGCCTTGCCGCCGCCATTCTCCAAAGTTGGTTTCGCTCCGGTCCATCATGGGAGCGTTTATCAGATACTTTGAAATTTGATTTGCTTCACCACCCAGTTGTGTTGGGCGTTCTTGGATTGTGACATACTTGATACTATGATTTGTTCTATGGGTCATCCATCGAGGTGATGAAGTTGACATCCCATTTGAATATATTCCTTTAGTTGGTCGCCTCAACTTGTTTGACATCTCATCCTTCTATTGATGCTTGATGGTTGTTGCTCTAGTTTGGATTCTTGTGCATATGATTGTCCGTATATGGGGGATAAGGCCTAAATATAGACGAGGTTCTGCCGAAACTTTCACCGATCCAGTAATAGTGAGTGAAGGGAACCTGATTGGGAGCTTCAGAGGTTCTAGATAAGGATGTTGGGATCATTCTAATGTTCTCTACACTTTCCGCCCTGACATGCTCGATCTAGATGGGCGCTCTACCACAGCCTAGTATTCCTCACTAAGGTAAGCTATAACTATCCTTCCCAACCTTATACTGAACACTAATCGAGTCCTAAATTTTCTCTACAAAAACAAGATCCTTTGAACCTTTTCTTCGTATCATATAGTATTGAGGGAACAGGGGCTAGATTCAACTAGAGAAGAGAGTTAAGATAACTTAGGGTTTTCCTAAAGCATAAAGCAAAATTTTAAAGTTGAAAGCTCAAGTGCATATCGAGTGGGTTGAATGATGCCTTGTATGAGGACTGTCGGTGTAAGTCAATGAACTGCTCTAATACCCTGTCCTGTATCAGGGGACTGTCATGCACGGGCATGCATGGCACGCCAGTACATGGCGGGGGTTGTTGCTAATTTGGCACCACGAGGCCCCTAGGAGTGCATATAGCAACTCCTCTTCAGGATCTTTGCATTGAGTTACACACACATTCCCGATGCAGGGCATACCAAAAAACTTGATCGATTACACACTTAAGTCTCCAACGCTTAAGCTGAAACATTATTGACAATAACACAAGATTAAAACAAGAAACTACTACTAACACTATCTTTCTAACTATCTGCTGCCCTCTACCCAAGTTACACTTCATTTTACTCTTCTACTCATCGGAAAACACATAGCTCATCTTGGAGAACTTCTAAGGTCTACTAACCATCGCACTCATCGGAGATGGTTCTGGAGGAAAACCTCAACAACCTGCAAAACAACTTAATGGCAATGCTGTGAGTACATTTCATACTCGCAGGACTTAATTCCAACACATAGATATTTGATGGATGCATAGGTAATTTATTAGGCATTTGTATATATGCAGAAAAGCGCATGGCGTTTCTTATATGACATGCTATGATCCATTTTAGAGAATTAGTATTAACAAGAGCTATATCTATAGGGATATTAAGCATATATAAGCCATATCTTCACGTTCCATCATTACACTACCATGGGTATAGAAAATAGGAACAACCGAATCATTCTGTCTTGAAGGACTTCAAGCTTTCGAACTCTATAGAGGTGTAGAACTATACCCACACGGAAAACAGGACTAACCACCATACACTGGGTCTGGTAGTAAGGGTTGCCTCACATTCTCCAACCTTTCCCTAATCTGGCCCGAGTGTTCGACAAAAGGTTCGGCTAGTGCCCAGTCAATGTCCTGGATATTCCTGAACCGACGCCACCCCCTTGCCTGTTTCACGGATAAACCGGTTGCAATTAGTTACTTGGCTTGTTGAACCCCATCCATGACATGTGGTCTGTATGGGTGGTTACTCGGACTCACGTATCCCAATAAATGCTCCTTAGTTGCTCCATGAGCTATGTTATTTGAGATCCCACACTCACAACGACCTACCCCTCACATGACCAAAGTTACCAAAGTGGTATCCAAGTTTATGACCTTTGGTGTTGTTGTGCCTTAGCCAGATTAGTGAAGTAAGTCAAGTTGTACCCTCATTGCTTTTAGTGGTTAATTATCCTAGTGTAGCATCTTACATGAATGAGTTCCTTTCTCATACTCGACTTCTACCGTTGCTAAGTAACTAAGCAATAAGCAATTAAGCATTTCCATTTGCATTGTTTAGTGAAAGGCTTCTACTAAATTGATGAGTGACTTTAAGTGCAGAGTGAACAAGATTATCATTCAAAGCTACATGTGATGCATAACTTATAATGAGACTGTATAAGTATTCAAAATAGGGTTTATAGTAGTGGGGTGCCTGCCTGATTGTGTTGTCGTCCTAACTCTCAAAGCTGGCGATGATGACCTTTACAATTACATAGTCCTTACTCGAAGCGTTCCTGAAAGAACTGAGGAGACACGACTTAGGAGATACATCGATGATCCAAGATAACGAGAAAGGACATGGGTGCATAGGTTATTGCTAGGAACTTAGGAAGGGACATCTACTGTCATGCTATTTGGTAAAAGGCTTTAAACTAGTGTTGTCAACCTCATGGGTAAGCTTGCTAAACAAACTCACACTCTCTATGGGCTAGTGGATACTCTATTCTTAATGACGGACACTCCGCTGTACTAGGTACGGTGGTAGGCTATTCCTGGGTTGGCTCTATTCAGATTGATGGACAATCCGTGGAGGTCACAGGTACTCTGGTAGGTTATGGTCTTAGCCATTTCTAGGGTTTATTATCGACATCGGATGGTCCGATCGGTTGACGGACACTCCGGTACGAACTGGATAGCTATTCCTTATAATCCAACAGACGCTCCGCCGTGAGTGATGGATGCTTCGGTATAGATTGGTTACTCTCAAGGTTACTAGACATAAGGCTTTATAATTCAACGGATACTCCGACGACTTATCGGACACTACGTTGTTCCTACTCCGTAGGGTTATGGGTGCTTCTGTAGGGTGGTTTACTAAATTAGGAAGGTTTATCAGGACGCTCCGCCGCATTTGATGGACACTCCGCGAGTTGGGCGACAGAACCTATGTTCTGTGTTTTAGGTTGGTTAGATCCTAATTTGGGGTAGTAGACATCTATGCATGTGCACCAAACTTCTAGGATACTTCTAGGGATATGCTAGGCTAGGACTAGATGAGTTTTGGGTTATGGCAAACTAGTGCATATAGTGATTTGGGTACTATTCCTTTCCATGAACCATTTGGGACTAAGGCTTGAGATTGAGAAAAAGGAACTTAACTCTAAGGTTGATAATCATGAGAGGCTAGGATCCTTGATAAGAGGTTGAGCACACCTTGCTTTCTATTCTTGAAGAGAAATATCAACATCCTTGTAAGAATCCATAGAAAAGCATGAGAGTGACATTGAGAGGGATTTCTTGAGATAGGTCGTGCATAGGGTCTTCATCTTACCTTTGTGATGAATGAGAATGTCACCACACTCCATGATCCATACATGCATGAGAGATTGAGATTAGTGTTTGGGAGAGATTTCCAATTAATCAGTATGAGAGCTCATGAGCTAACCATGATCATGAGGTGTGGATGAGTTGAGCTTGATGAAGTGATGATCTTTGGTTTGCATGTCTTCACTCCATCTTCCACCTTCATCTCCAATCTCCATTTTCTCTCTCTAGTTCTTCCTTGTTCTTGCTCTTTTAGAGAGAGAGAGGGAGGTGAGAAACGGGAGAATGGGTTGAGTTGGTGCTGCTTCAGCTGAGGCATGGTTCATCCAATTTCGTGCATATGACACGTGGGGTCAATGGTTGAGTGGAGGACAGCTCATTCCCCACTTACTGCATGCAGTTCAGATATTAGCGGATGGTCCGGTAGGACGTCGGACTGTCCGGCATTCTCAGTTGGTTGAGCGATAGGTCCAATTACTAGGGACTTGGCATTGGGCCAGTTAACTTTATTCCAAATGTCAACAAACGGATCTCTAATAATCTGAACCATTGTGTTACACCTTTTAGATTGCGAGTCGCTAATATATTCGCGGTTTCTGTTGTATCCAAAGGCTTGTAGGGATCATCCAGGAGCTTCGTCGTGATCGAAATTGAGAGCTTAGGTTGTAGCGAATTCGGATTGTTACACTCAGTTCTAAATTATAAGTCGCTTTGATTTTTTTGGTACATGAAATTTGCTATGTATATGGACATACGTTATATCTAAATGCATAATAAAATAGATATACCCAAAAAAGTCAAATTGACGATAATTTGGAATTGTGGAAGTATTTAACTATACAATAGTATGAAAATTATGGTTATGATATATTTACAAGTAAATATTTTTGGGCTTAATAAGATGAACTACAAATTTTTATGGGTCCTCATATTAAGTCATAAAACTCCATATTTACATATACCAACACTTGGATAGCATGAAAATTAAGGTTATGATATATTTTGACTAAATATTAATGGTTTTGTTATCATTTTCTCTCTCCCATACTTTTATGAGTTAGAGTACTGTGTTAAGACATGGTGTGAAGTTTGATTCCAAGACAAATTGAAACGCGTGACCCAATCATTGGATAAAACTTCAAACGTCCTTTACCTGTATGAATTCGAGTAGAGTGTGTTCGGACATGTTATAGAGTTTGATTCAAGATGAATGAGAACGCATTGAGCTTCATGCCTTCCAAGTGACTAGACCATAAACTATACGTACAGTAGCAACGCACAGACATTTTCGCTAGTAAATATATAAGTATCTAGCAAAGCTAGGTCAAAACCTAGCTACAAAACTGTACTTTGGTTGAGTCGATGGTGATTCCTAGCTAATTAAATCCTGTTTAGCGCTTGAAGTATATCATCCATGAGATCTTCAAACTTCTCAATTCCAAAGCTGAACCTCACCATGTTGTCTTTGATCCCATTCTTGGCCTTCTCCTCCTGGCTCCGTCCCCAGAATGACATGACCGCCGGCTGCTGCACCAGGCTCTCGCACCCGCCCAGCGAGGTCGCGATGAAGGGGATTTCTAGCGTATCGACAAAACTCATGGTACCATGCAAGTCCGCCTTCAGCTCGAAGCTGACAACGCCTCCGTAGCCGGACATCTGACTCGTTGCAACCTCATGCCAGGGGCTGCTCTCCAGCCCTGGGTAGTGCACCCGCTTGATCTTTGGGTGGCGCTCTAGCATGCGTGCCATGCGCAGCGCCGTTCTGTTATGTGCCTCCACGCGGAGCGCCATCGTTTTGAGCCCACGGATGACCATGTATGCCGCGTTCTGCAAAAATTATGATTTGTCTTGGAGTTAGTATCGCACTATATATCGTTAGCCGCTGGCAGCTCCAACTCCAAGGGTTAATAACGGTCTAGATAGAGATGACGTACCGGAGAGATGGCGCCCCCGATGTCGTGGTGCCAGGCGCGTATTCTGGAGATGAGCGCCTCTGAGCCGCTGACGCATCCGGCGATGGCATCATGGTGGCCGGCCATGTACTTAGTGGCGGAGTGCAGGACAAGGTCGGCGCCGAGGGTGAGCGGCTTCTGGTTGATGGGCGACGCCATGGTGCTGTCGATGCACACCAGGGCACCCTTCCGGTGACACAGCTCCGCCACGTGTCTGATGTCCACGCACTTGAGCATCGGGTTCGTCGGGGAGTCGGCGTAGAAGAGGGTCACGTCGTCGTTCTCGTCAAGAACAGGCCCTCAGCGACTCCATGCCGTCGTCGAGGTCGATGAACGTCGACCGGATGCCCATCCTGGAGAGCTTGTCACGGATGAACGCGCGCGCCTCGCTGTAGCAGTCGGTGGTGGTCACCACGTGGCCGCCGGGCGGGACGAGGGCGAGGAGCGTCGTTGTGATGGCGTTCATGCCGGAGGACGTCACCAGGGTCGCCTCGGCTCTCTCCAGCGCGCTGATCTTCTCCTCTAGCACCTTCACCGTCGGGTTGCTGTAGCGCCCGTACTCGAAGCTGTGGCGCCGGCCTTCCTTGAAGGCTATGAGGTCCTCGGAGCTCTTGAACCAGTGCGTCGTGCCGCTCACGATCGGGGTGGCGATCGAGTCTGTCTCTGTGCCAGTGCCACGTCCACCCACGTCCGCGCCCTTCTTCCCGAGCTTCTCCCCAGCGTGCACGGCGAGGGTCTCGTCGGAGGCGCGCCTTGCCCTTGGCTGATGATGGGCGTCACCGTCGGCGGCGGCGGTGACCAGCTCTTGGAGCAACGACTCAGGTGCAGCTGGGCACACGACAGCGACGCGCTTGTGCCTGGGAGAATGGCAGCGGTTGGACAAGGCTGCGCTGGTGCCTCGGGAGTGAGCTCATCTTGACAAGCCTGCTGGACGGAGCCATGACCGAGCTTGTGGTTGTGGGATCAACGACTCAAACCAAAGATTGGATTGGAGTTGATTTCGTGCTTGTCTTGTCTGTCTGCTGCACAGGAGGTCAGGCAAAGAAGACGATGCGATTGAGCTTATCGGTTGGTGTGTGTTCTGCTGCCTCGCCTACCTCCGAGGCATTTATACATAGTTGCATACGCGCGTGAACTATATTCACGCGTGGGCGCCGCTGTAGGGGGGATTAACTACAATTTTTGACATGAGTTTCTTATGCTCTGTGATGATGAGTCAAAAGCGAGTGTAGCATATATATATCCAGCTCACTTAATTAACAAGGAATGTAGGAACAAACCATGTGATATCGTTAGTAGTAATTAAATTGAGGGAGCAGTTCAGATCTTGGACATCACTGCCGGTTCAAAAACCTCATTTCACTGCCGGATTTTGAACCGACAGTGGCATACCGGCAGTGATGAGGGGTCGATATCACTGTCGGTCCTTAAAAACCGACACTGATCTATAGGAACCAGTGTCGGTTTCTGACTCCACCCGACAGTGTCCAGTCGAACAACACTGCCGGTTTATAGAGCCAACCGACAGTGACGGTTGCTTCAAGAGTGTCGGCTCTTGGCTCAAGCCAGCAGTGTTGAGCAAGCCTACACTGTCGGTTCATGGATCAAACCGGTAGTGTTGTGGTAAATATCAGTGTCGGTTCATGGATCAAACCGGCAGTGTTCTCGTAACTATCAATGTTGGTTCATGGTTCAAGCCGGCAGTGTTGAGCAAGCCAACACTATCGGTTCATGATTCAAACCGACAGTGTTGTAGTAAATATCAGTGTCGGTTCATGGATCAAACCGGCAGTGTTCTCATAACTATCAGTGTCGGTTCATGGTTCAAGCCGGCAGTGTTGAGCAAGCCAACACTGTCGGTTTCCTTCTAATAGGCAGTGATGGTTACGACAACACTGCTGGTTTGTTGCTAACCGGCGGTGATGGCCCGTTCATATTTTATTATTTTATAATTTATTTTAATTTATATTTTTTCGTGAAATCGGGTTTCGCTTTATATACGCTACGTAGACGACAGGTCCATCAATATTAAACATTACAAATGTTACGATTACAATTTAAATGTTCTTATCCACATCTCGATCTCTCAAAATTAAAAATAAATGTTCTTAGACTTCACACATGCTTCTCGGACTTCCTACAATAATCTAGCGAGCCGCTCTGGGCCATACTGGTCCTTGTACCTCACGGATTGTGCAATGGAAAATACTCTATCTTTTTTCAATACCTCGGCTAAGATGAATTTTGCCAGCTCCGATTGTAGTGCGACGATCTCCATGTCTAGCAGCCTTTCGTGCTTAAATTTCTTGCGCTGTCGTTCAAAAAGATGATATCCAACGAGGAACAGTAAATTATTTTGTTGAATTATTAACAGACATAAATGAAATGGAGATTATACACACCAACTTATCGGCTTCTTCCGATTTCCCGCCGATGTAGCGAAGCATTGCCCACATTACATAAAACCCGCATTCATTGTTTTCCGCCGGCTGTGATAGGTACTTCCCCTCCATTTTGACAACCTTGAATGGGACTGGCGTCTCACCGATATGTCTTCTTCGGACACTGAGCAATATTAAAAGAAGAAACATTAGAAAGCGGTACGTGTGACTAGAAAATAATAGTTATTAGGATCGCTTACTAATTCAGCACTGCCACCAGTGCATCCAGATGATGAAATGGTTTTTTCTTCGAGTCCCACACCTCGATCAGATTTTTGGTAAGATTGACACAAATGAAGACGAAATAGTTGCTGCAATCATAGAATCCTAATTATCAAATAATCTTAACGAAAAAAGAAGCATAAAATTAAAAGTCAAAAACACATACTCGCAGTTGTAGGCTAGAAGTATGTGAGTTTTCTTCTTCATCATGAATTCATCGAAAACAACAATCAATCTTTGTTTCAGGTCTTCCACGTCACATCCATAGAGGCCTAGACAGGTCCTCTCATTGACTCGCAAGGGGTCCAAGAAGCCTATGTAATCCCATTTGCTTTTTACAATGCAAAATTTTGATATACACCTACATAAAATCATGGGAAGTGCTCAAAAGTTAATAATTTATCTCGAGAGAGTAGTTAATTGTAATATCGCGCATGCAGTGTTATCCTAAACGCTAAACGGTAAACAGTCGGTCACCTACCGTTTAGCCTATTATTCGGGCAAAACGGGTGTTTAAACGGGAAAAACGGCCGTTTAAACGGTCAAAACAACCGATTAAACGGAAACGGTGTACCACCGTGTAGCGTTTAAACGGTGTGTAAACGGGCTAAACGGCCGTTTAGGCGAACAGTGCGCGCATGTAGGGTACTTACATAGTCCACAGCGTCAACATTTGAACATCGAGATCACGTTTCTGGTATAGCTGGAACAAGCACTCCCACTCGACATTGAACTTCTCTTCTTCGGGATAATGGAAAACATGTGGCGAATGGATAATAACCTCAAAACCAAAGTCGTCCATCTCTGTTGCTAGAGCCATGTAATATTCATGCAACTGGCGCATATATGTTGTTAGATTTTTATACTCGTCATCAGGAATCAAAAGATTGCCCCTTTCATACTTTATTGCCGGTGTTCCCGTCCCTTGTACATCATAATAGATGTTCGTAGCCTCTTCCATGGTTAATCCTGGGTTGTCTTTGACGTACTTCTGTATGTTCCTTAAATCTTTATTGTGTATTTCTTCGTCTCTTGTTGTAGCGTATTTATTCCGTGTCTGCCTTTTGAATTCGGACTTCAACATATACGAAGGCAATGATGCACAGAGATTGAAGAAACTAACACAATCTTCCTTCGAGATGTGTGCTATAAATGTTTCTTTCATCAAGGTGGTAATGCTGCCACTGAACGACCTTTTTCTTTTCTGTTGGTCCACTTTGGGAGCATTAGCGACTGAATCCAAGGACCTTTTCTGCGACTGCGAGGATGTCCTTGATCTTGTTTTGGGCTGCGGTGGAGGAGGAGGATGACGATGAGAATTCTATTTTCCCGGCGCTGATGAAGATGGAGGAGGAGGGGTGGAGGAGGAGGAGGAGTCTCTTTTCTCGGGGCTGATGAAGATGGAGTCGGACGAGGAGGAATAGAAGGAGACCTCTGTCTTCTTGGGGGTGATGGCTCCGGATGAGGAGGGGAGTGATCTCTGTTGGGAGATGGTGAGTGATCATCGGGGGTGGGCGAAGACTCGCAGTCGTCCTCATCATCAGAGGACAATTGATGGTCAAGCTTAATGAAGCGCTTGCGCCAGGCCACTTGAGAGCCCTTGTTTTGACCAAGTTTTGGCCTGTCTTCCGCTATGGGGTACTCAATGGGTATCTTGTTAAACTTCTTATCAAGTATTCTATCAATAGTGATGCAAGCGTACCCTAATGGAATTGGGCGGCCATTAATTGTCCCGTCTCATGCAGGCTAGGCCTGGCCAAGCGCCACCTTGTCCTTTGTCCATTCCTAACGGATGTACAACCTGACATTGATGGGCTCAGTGATGTCGTCCATCGGATGAGGTAGATTCGCCTCTTCTTCATCGAGTGGGGTTGATCCGCAGCTGCTGCAACCCCTAAACTGTGGGCTAAAGGCACTAGGCGTAGGGTTTTGTGGTACTACTGACCCCTTGGATAGCAAAATTTGCTTGACTCGCGCTTCAACGGTCGCCTCAATCCGTGCTTCCATTCTATCTTTCATCTCTTTTAGTCTCCTCAAATACTCTGCCTCATGTTCCGCTCTACCCCTCGAGCGGCTCCGGTAAGTGTTAGATTCTTGGGGGAATGCTAGTTTCCAAGGAACAACACTGGTTCCCCTAGTGCGACCAGGGTGCTCCTTGGTTCCGAGTGCTTGGGTGAGCACGTCTTTCTCTCTATTAGAAGTGCGAGTCCCTTGCCTCACCTCCTTAGTTACTTAGGAGATCCTCTAGATGAGTTCGCTCATGGGTTGATTTGAGGAGCTAAAGCTCCCGTCCTCGACATGCCGTACATTTCTCTCCATATAGTATAATACCGATCTGGGCTCCCAATCGACGGTCGCAACCTGAACGCCTTCCTCAGCAAGGCGATCCATCTTTTGAAGTTCTGCTTCAAATTCTGGCATCTTTTTAGCGTAGCCACGAGAGCCGAGATGATGAGGATTTGTCGCTTTTTGCGAATTCTCCTTATTCTTCCTGCTCAGTTCTAAGTACTCCTTGGTAACCTGTATTCCTTGAAATCCTACTAATTACAGTTATTTGTTAGCGACATATATGCATGCAACAATGATATTAAACTAATTATAGTTATTTGTTAGCATCAAAAAACAAAAGATGTTGGAAAATATTTCATACAATAGCTAGAATAGGGAACTATGGAATGGCCACATTTGGAGCGAATGGCTCATCGCTAGGGTGGAAACCTAGTTCTTGTGGTGGGGGAGGTCCGTTGTTCATACCACCTAATCGATAAAATGAAAAAAAAATATGAACATAAAAATATGCACAAAAAATTCTTCCAAGTAAAATGTGGCAACATAATTAAATATAGATCGAATGCAAGGAATAAGAATATATATAAATGTAGAATGCAAAGAAATATGAATATAAATATAGATCAAATGAATATAGATAGAATATTGGAGAAGACAACATATCAATACCATTGAAAAATGCAGGAGCCATGACCAAATCACGTAGAGAGAGAGTGGATGTCTTAAGAAGTGAGAGTGAAATGTGAGAAATGAGACTGAGAGAGTTCGTGGGTGGGTGGGATTGATGTATGTGGCCGGCAGTTTGTTTTATATAGGGGGGCATGGACATCACTGTCGGTTTTTAAATAGAACCGACAGTGGAAGTTACTATCACTGTTGGTGTCGGGTTCATAAACCCGGGGTCCCTCAGGGACCGGCTTTCACGCCAGGGCTCGGCCCAGGAGGACGACCTTTTTTTCTTCTGGACCGACCCAAGAGTCTAAACTCAACAGACCAGAGCACTCGCTTCAGGCCCTGGCCGACTTTGGCCCATCTTTTCGACCGGAGCACTAGCTCAGGCTCATGCCAACTCCGAATGGCCTCTCCGATCGAAGCGCTAGCGTCAGGCCCCGGCCGCCTTCACACGACCTCTAATCGGAAAGCCTGACCCGAGGACCACCTCCAACTCCGACCCCGTGTCTTTGACCAGGGTTCATAGAAAACCCTACCCATCGCTATTCTCTGACTAGCGCGCTAGAATCGACTGGGACCATCTGACCGGGGACGCCCGCTCGGAAAGAACTAGAAGGCGTACGAAGGAAGGCAAGACGGGGCTCACAAGTCAAACCACGGCACTAGTGACCATACCCTGTGGAATAGTACTTCACAACCACCATGCCACGAACAGTATTGTAGGCGCCAACATTTACCTCTATAGTATTGTAGGCGCCGGTCAAAAACACCCGTACGGTAAGACCCCCCATGTGCCTCTGGGCATCAACAGTATTGGGGGTGCCGGAATTCACCGTACTAGGTGAACATGGTAAAGCCATGCCTCTAGTCGGCAAGACAACATTTTTGCAGGTACCGATGTCCTCCAGTCTTGAAGAAAGCAACTCAACCTCCCACATGTACCTGACATTCTACGGTGACATCAATAGTATTGCGGGCGCCCACCATTGTCCCGTCCCCATCGGCGTGGGCAACAAGGCTTAGAAATGTCCGTACTCTCTCTCCCTCTCACTTGTAAAGCCATCCCCTTCTTCTATAAAAGGGGATGTGCTCCCTCCAAACACAGAGATTTAACCAAGTTGACTTCTTCAAGTTCAGGTTCATTAGATCGATAGCTCGCAACCCCTCAAGCACACGCTAGGACACTTCGTTCATAGCATAGCTCCTGTCGATCATGGCCCTTCTGACCGGACCAATCGGACACGCCGTCTCTCTCTCTCTCTCATTTGTAACCCCACTACAGACTTCGAGCACCTGGGCTTAGGAATAAAGTCACCGACTGACCCACACTGGACATAGGGCACGTTGCCTGAACTAGTATAAATTCTATGTCATTGAGTGCTAGGCCACCTCTGATCAGAACGTACAACAAAACTATAAATATTTACTAGTTGGTCACTTTCTGCACCGATAGTTGGCGTCGTCTGTGGGGAAGACACTGTACGTTCAACACTTTTTTGGTAATCGGATGGTCCATTTCTCTGCCGCCCCCGCCGCGGTGGGCTCGGGCGATACGATTCTCTTCGGCTCGATGGAATTTCCCGCGCTCTTGCCCGCCGGGATGTGGGTTCCACCCGTCTTCGAGCCTTCCCAAGCCTCCCGCTTTAGAAGCCTGGACTTTGCCGCTGATCGGCTCGGCGTACTCCACCTCCGTGAGGAGGTGCACGTTTTGGCACCTGTCGAAGGGGCACCCTCCATCGACTCCAGGACACATGACATCAATGGCGCGGCATCTGCGCTTCTATCCGAGCAAACTCTCTGCTCAAACCCCGCTATAAGTAATACGCGTACTGTTACTTACTCTTCATTTACTATCCCTAATCGAGCACCCGGAGAGACTATGTCGTCCACGCCGCAAACACTGCATGATCGGTTCCCCTACGGCCTCACGTCCTCTGTGGATATGTACGCCCGGGGACTCCGAAGGGTGCTGGCGCCTTTCCCCCTCACATCCGAATTCATGGGAATGGCAGGCTGCGCTCCTACCGCTTCCCACGAACCCTTGGATGGTGAGGGCATGAGCGATGATTCCAGCGTCAGCGACGTGGCATCACGCCACCATCCGTCCTAGGAGTAGACTCAGTTCAACATATAATTAAACGGTCTCGTCACGCGGAAATTCAATTAAACCTCAGAAAGTAGCAAACCATCTTCGGAAAATCCCAAACTTGGTGTTTTCTTCACACGTGGCACATGCAAGCCTGAGAAAAAGTTTGAGGCCAATACGACACCGGAATGCCTATGAACCATAGAAACCTTGATAACCTATGTGTATAGTCATGGTTCGACGAAAGAGCACATGTACCTCTGTGAAGCATGTATACTCCGCCTATGTCGAAATGGCTTGAAATTTTTTTGGCAAGCATGTACACCCAAATAAAGACCCCACACAGGATCTTAGTTTTTTCTGTTCATTTTTTATTTATTATATTTTTCTCCGTGCCAAATGAGACAAAAGAGGGTGAATTTCATCTAGGACCCAATAGATTTTTCCATCCACCTCCACAAAATTCTTATCCCTAGGGCACATTAGAGCCTGTGTAAAAGTTTGGCACCATTCCGGATCTTTTCGTGGGTAGACTCCGTTCAACCTATAATTAAACAGTCTCATCGCGTGGAAATTCAATTAAACCTCATAAAGTAGCAAACCATCTTCGGAAAATCCCAAACTTTGTGTTTCCTTCACACGTGGCATGTGCAAGCCTGAGAAAAAGTTTGAGGCTAGTACGACACCAGAATGTTACACGAATTACATGCATGACAATAATTAAACACACAAAGCCGTACATATTAAAATTAGAACCCAATTAAACTACGACCTTGAAAACCTAGCTAAATAAACATTAATTATTATCGGAATCACTACCGGGATCGATCGGGCCACGCACACTAACATGCCTCTATAGCCATATATGGTAATTGATGTCATAGATTATGTATCCGCTTGTATCGATGAAGTCCAATGCCCTAATAAGTGCACTCTCTCGTGCCTCACAATACCGAAAGAATGGTCGGCCATAGATGTAACCTACTGAACGACCACTGCCCCTATTAGTAATCCTTATGCAGTATTGGTGTCCTTCTATAGTGAGCTAGCCGAGGTTTCCATTGTAGAAGTCCCAATCGTACCTGAGTTGCTCCGTAGCTTGGTCTAGAACGGCCCATAAGCCACATGTAGCATAGGTAAGGTCCTGTAGCACAATCTACATGTGGAGAAAAAGAAAAAAATTAGAGAATGTTATTACAATAATAAACAACAAATAACCACGACTCAGGTATAAGTGACCATTTTACCACATCCGCATGGTTGTAGCTCGCAAACCATTCGCTTGCTTGTAGGACGGGGATATCACTAGCATTCAAAGCAAGTGCCTTGAAGTGCCTCTAAACAAATGCGCATGACACTTAATTGGGAGCTTATCATGTCCGGGCTCTGTATTCCCATCCCGTGGATATGGTTTCGATGATTTGAACCCCTCACAGGGATGAAAAAACGGAGTTCACACATCCATAACCGACCACTTGCATTAGATGCCATGTTCTCAACGATGTCCGAGATAAAGAACCAGCTAAGTGCTATTCGCAGCCAATCTATTGGTGATATAGTCAGCGACATATATGCATGCAACAATGATATTAAACTAATTACAGTTATTTGTTAGCATCAAAAAACAAAAGATGTTGAAAATTATTTCATACAATAGCTAGAACAGGGAACCATGGAATGGCCACATTAGGAGCGAATGGCTCATTGCCAGGGTGAAAACCTGATTCTTGTGGTGGGGGAGGTCCGTTGTTCATACCACCTGATCGATAAAATACAAAAAAAATATGAACATAAAATATATGCACAAAAAATTCTTCCAAATAAAATGTGGCAACATAATTAAATATAGATCGAATGCAAGGAATAAGAATATATATAAATGTAGAATGCAAAGAAACATGAATATAAATATAGATCAAATGAATATAGATAGAATATTGGAGAAGACAACATATCAATACCATTGAAAAATGTAGGTGCCATGACCAAATCACATAGAGAGAGTGGATGTCTTGAGAAGTGACAGTGAAATGTGAGAAATGAGACTGAGAGAGTTCGTGGGTGGGTGGGATTGATGTATGTGGCCAGCAGTTTGTTTTATATAGGGGGGCATGGACATCACTACCGGTTTTAAATAGTACCGACACTGAAAGTTACTATCACTACCGGTTTTTAAATAGAACCGACAGTGAAGGTGACTATCACTGCCGGTTTCTAAATAGAACCAATAGTGAAGGTCCATATATGTGAAGGATATATTTATTTAGATACTATAGTCGGAAAGTTTTAACAATAACGATATATTTATTTAGATAGTAATGAAATACATCAAAAAAATTAGAAAGAAGTTACATATACGATAACAAAGACCTTACACTAAAATTACATATACGATAACAAACTAATTAAAATGTTAAAACCAACTCTGTTATAACATAGAGGATGACCTTCAGCTCTATGACAACACTATCCTTGCTTTGAATCATTTGTATACACCTTCTGGTATATGTTGTCTACTAATCCCTTGCAGAGAAGAAATAATGAGAGGAGTAGAAGGTCCGATCGAAATGCCAAGAAAGAACAAAAGACGACATGATGGAAGAGTGAGAAAGGAGTGCAACATATGAGACAAGATGCTCATGAACAACTCATGATGCAAGGAAGTAAAAGACCATCGAAAGTCATCTACCCTTCATCACATGGTGTCATTATGCTCCATTGATGAAGGTAACATCTTAAGGTAAGTGGTCATTGTTTTCATGTTGATCTTGGTATGCACATAAATGAAGACACAAACATGTTCAAGTTACAACTTTGCTTGATCCAACCTGATTAACTCAACATGTCTTGTTCCTTAAGTTTGTTCATAGCACCACTTTCTTGATCTCGGTCTTAACCAAATGAGCTAAAATGTTGCATATCTTATCTTTGGAAGATGATAGTCATAGTCATGAAAATTTTGATACATTATATAAAGATGGGCAATCCTTCCATAGGTTAAGCAAATCCACTCTTTTTATCATAGTCAAAATGCTACATTGATGCTCATCCTTCTGATCTTATCACCCATGTTATAAATGAACAATGCACACAACATCAATCTTATCATAATTCAATGTGCCTAAGGCTAGAGAAGAATAAATAAGATTTTGTTTCTGTTGGTATTTTCCCACAAATAGAACCCATGCACTTGATCTCTACCTTATCTTTATGAGCATAATACACTTTGAGTAAAGTGTGGGGGAGTCGATCCTCCAAATTCTACAAGTGAAAGTTCTGAATCGATAATAGGCTCACAACCATTGATGAGAGGACAACTGCCATACAAGGTACGTTACATAATCATGCACAATGGCAGGTAAGCATAGGACATGAGATGGCTAGCCTCTAGTAACAACAGCAACAACAAAATCAAAATTAGGAGGCTCTATTCCAGCACCTCCACATCTGGCCACCTCGTTGAGCAACCACGACAACAACCAGTTCAGGTCAAAAGGCATCCCCCGTGTATCTAGATAAGTATTTCTTTTCCTTTTATTATTCTTAGTTTGCTTTATATATATATTAGAAAAAAATATGAATAACTAAAAATGAAATAAAAAGTTATCTTTGTAGAGATATATATAGTTATAATATGTGATCTAAAAAATGAAAACAAAATAAAAAGAGTGTCTAGTTTGCTTTAATTTCTTTTAAGGGCTAAATAAATAATAAGGGACTCTTAAGATAATCTATTAAAATAAAAATGATGAATAGTTGCTCTGTTGTAATTCCTTTTAAGTACCTAGTTTTTAGCCTTGAATTCTCTTGAGTTTTGGATAAAATTATTTTGATATAAGGATTTACTCTGAACTCGAATCTTGTGGGTAGCATATGGTTGATCTAAGTCTAAGTAATTGACGAATATGATACGAGAAGGTCTAAGGTGTTGTTTATCTTGTTCCAAGTAACACTAAAGTTCTAGAGATTTATCTTTTAAAAAACACAAAAATGCTACATGATGAGTTCCTGTATGACAAAGCTTGAATTCCTACCAGAGCCATACATATTATTTAGGCTAGGAAAACTTTCACTATATGTTGCTTGTTTTGTATTGAGTTTTGTCAAGCTTTGTTGACCCTTATGAGATATTTGTCATGCTCTTAAAATCAAGATCACGTACACACCACCCACATATGCACTACTCCTACACTGGGGGTAGGCGCAAAAATATGCCATTCTATCTAGATCCACCCAAAAATGTTTTACTCCTACACTAGGGGTGAACACAAAAACATGCTTGTTAGGTTTTTCATCCACCAAATAAATGCTCAAAGTTCTTGTTGATATCTCTATCAAAGTTCTATTGCAGAAAAGAGGAATGGGGCTATGCAAAAGTTATTCATAAAAAAGAGTTGAGAAAAAATGGACACAAAAGTGTCCGAGATATTGAAAACAATGGGTACTTCGATGCCCGCCTGAAAAAAGAGAAAGAGAGATGAATAAGATAGCCCCTATTCTCTAGCAAATGTTTCTAAGTTTCAAAAGAGAGATATGTTTTCAAGGAGCAAAGTAGAATTAGGTTAGCCACCATAATTGTATCCACCATACATTCACACACATGCACATCTTGATTTGATTGTATGACTCCACTCTCTTTAGATCCGTTGTTTGAATTTACAATATATACATTGTAAGTATGCTCTAGATTTCTCCCTACCCAAGAACTCCACATAAGCCTTAGTAGTAGGAAGAGAAAAGGCATAACATCTTTACTGCCCTGGGGAGGATCCATAAATACCACATATATTGAGAGACTTGAGAGTGTCATACATTGGAATCTTTGAATTTTATTTTAAAAACTTATAAAAACTCTAGAACAATGGTGGAACAAAGAACTTGATACATAGTGCTTGACTTGATTGTTCTATCTTTCAATTTCTCAAGACCCAAGTGAAGGCTAAGAAGCCCCATGGTTGAAGGTAATATGGATAAGTTTGAAAGTTAGAATAGTTTGTTCTAATCTAGAGGAGAATTTCTAATTGAACGCATGTGTACTTTTGAGGAGTGAAAACAATGTAGCAACTCCTGATCCATTGCTGAATTTAGCTTTGCTCAGGGACCAGCAAAGGTTAAGTGTGGGGGAGATTGTTGACGGTCACTAACACCAATTATAAACCATCAACATAACCTGCATTTATACTTAATTCCATCACCAAACATAGGTATAGGGGTTTAAACTAATAAATTCCACAAGTTTTATTGAATCTGTGTTTTTAGTACGGTTTATCCAAAAAGCCATCAATGGCGACCTATTCATCAAAGGAAATTACGGAATTCCGCCACGTAAACAGCGTGGAAAGATTCTAGAAGACTCTAGGAGGCTCTCCACTGGAGCAGACCCCGAGGGGCTACCATGTGGGGCTAGCCAGCCCCACATGTAGGCCAGTCGACCTATGGGTCCTACCAGTCAGCCTCTACATTGAAAGTCAGTTTCCCACCACCATTGAGATCCAATCTTCGTCGTTTATTCAAGTTAGTTGGATCTTAGGGCTCAGGATTGATGCTCCGGCCTACATATATCAGCCCCTACCCCCTCCCTCAGTAGATCCCTGAAACCCTAATTCATATCCCTCATTTAGATCAACACACACTAGGAGGATTAGGTCTAGAATTCTCCAATATAGTAGATTAGTAGCTCATTAGTGAGGGTCAAGTTGGGCTCATGCTCAAGTTCCAGATCTAGTCTTAGAGGCTAGGCAAAGCCTTGTATTTTCACTTCTACATCTTGTAAGACTTATTATCAATTTATCATATTTTTATCTACATGGTTATGCTTACTTTGAACATATATCTTGCTTAGTTATGGTTATCATTACTTTTATGTGCGGGTTCATAGAGCGTTTAGCCTGCTAGTTTACTGATTAGGCTAAGTAGCCAAGTCTCATGTAAGCATGGTGCTTATATGATGCTCTACCTATGAGTGTACCCTGTTCTCTAGTTGGGTGGTAGCAACGGGAGGTGACAGCCCCGTCTATCCTTTGTAGTCCACTCCAAATTGAGCAGGTTCTTAAATTGTAGAATCATAGTCACATTAGTAGAGTTATGTATTGTGGGTGCTCTATCGTATAAGCGGTGTCCCAAAGTGCACAAGAGTAGAGTTAGTCTTAGCTACAGTTGGATGTATATATACTTTGACCATGTAATAGGAATATCATAGGAATCTACCTCACCCGTTGTTCTCCCAAGTTGACTAGTTTACATTATCTTAGTGATCTATCCCCTGAGTGCCATTATGTTTAATTTCTATCATTACATTCATCCCTGCTTTAGCTATGCTAGTATGTTGATTAGTAGACATTTCTTTGTTATCCAATAAATCTTTACTCCAATGTTTTCCTATGGTAAAATATAAATAACGATACCTAGAATACCCTCGATAAAATGCTACAATGGTATTCTGTGCGCTTGTGGAATCCTTCATATTTTATTTGCACTTAATAAAAACCAACAATGGCATATTTTGATTATAATTCCCTTGTATTCATGTATGTGACTTGCAAAATAGTAATTCTGCAATACAAGTGGAACTATGTCAATAGTAAGGGTATATGTGTATAAAAATAAGTAGTTTTCTTCTTTTTGGATCATAGTTGGCGGTTGGATTTTGTCGATAAGAACCACCAACAAACGTAGGGAGGAGTTAGGTCATGGTTTGGCCTTGACCTCTTACAGGGTCATGGGGACCCAACTCTATTTTTTCCCTAGCATCCTTACCGACCTAGAGAGGTTGTGTTTCCCTATTACAGGCAGGTTTGGTTTGGCCCCACACGGGGAGAGGCATGTCCACTGTAACCATGCGGTCGGAGTGGTGCACCTCAGTGGGGTCAATGGGTAACTCAAGTGGGACCCAATATCCTCCCCAATCGACGTGGAGTTCGACTGTGCCTCATTGAGAGACGTCGCATAAATAGTTGGCCATCAAACCTGTCGGTCCCCTACCGCCTTCGCAGTGGTCAAAGGGCAAGATGCCACCCCCAAAGGGGGTCAACCCAGGAGACTTCGAAGCGGATGACTCAAACATAGGAAGAAGTGGTCATGAGGCTCTACACCACCGATTAGAGCCATAGGGGCCCACCTCATCCTTTCCTATCCCTTTTGTGGCCCCGAGCCCATCTAAGGGCCGACCAGGGGAAAAGTATCCTAATCATGCCACAGGGTTGCAAGAATGGTAGGTCGCCCTGCCTATGGACCAGGTGGCTTGCTGCCTCCCTAGTCAATTCATGACTTAATGGTGCCTGTTTGCTCATGAAGCGAGACATTCTGCATAGGAATTTAAGGAAATGGAAAAAGGGGTGCAGGTCTTACATGTGTTTTGCTTGTTGCTCCTTCATCCCTCATCCTTCGTCTCATCCCCTAGGGCTCTTCTTGTCTATGATCTTTTGGGAAAAAGGTTTGTTTGTTGGTTTTCGCCCTACATGGGGAGAGACATGTCCACCATAACCACACGATCAGAGCAGTGCACCTCATCGGGGTCAATGGGTAATTCGAGCGAGACCCAATATCCTCCCCAATCAACATGGAGTTCAGCTATGCCTCATCAAGAGACATCTCATAAATCACTGGTCGTCAAACCCTTAGGTCCCCGACTGCTTCCACAATGGTCAGAGGGCAGGATGCCTCCCCCAAAGGGGGTCAACCTGGGTGACTTCGAAGCGAATGACTCGAACACAGAGAGAGATGGTCACGTGGCTCCATAGCATCGATTAGAGCTGCAAGGGCCCATCTCACCTTGCCCTATCCCTTTGTGGCCTTGAGCCCTTCTAAGGGCCGGCCCAAGAGTGGGTGTCCTAAGCATGACACGGGGTTGTAGTTGCGGTGGGTCATTCTGCACACGATCTCGGGGGCGGTCGGCCTCCCCAATCATGTCATGGTATAATGGCACCTAGTCATGAGCAGTCATGCACCATAGAACATGGGCATGTAAATCAAAATGATATGGAAAGAGTGGGAATGCACAAGGCTTACTTGGTTCGTGTCACTGCATGGGCACTCGTCGCTCTGCCTTCCCTTTGATCGCTTCACCTATTGGTCGGGGAGGCTTTTGCTTTGAGTCGCCTGCTCCACCACTTCCATGTTCTTGGTCTTGCACGCTCGTATTCCCTCCTTCGTCGGCTGGAATGTATCGCAGCAAGCAGCCATGGGAGGAGTCACTTGAGGCCAGTGGGCCACCACCGCGTCTTTGAGCTTGCCTGCGTGAGCAAGGGTAAGTATTCAGGTGATGTTTTAGTTTGAGGTTTGACCTATATTGACCATGTGCATTCCTAGGGCTGCCTTCGATGCCATGTCTAGAGGGGCCTCTAGCACCGCTGGTGCCATGACCCCACCTATTGGGGGGTTGAGCTCGTCGTCCTCATTGTTGTCTTCCTTAGATGATTGGCATGAGTTCCACGAGCTTGTCCATGGGACTAATGAGGCCCACTGGCTAGAGCGCTACCTTGACACTGTCAGGGTGGCCCACAAGGCCTTGGAGAGGGAGACCGCCACCGCGCAAGCAGCGGTCGCCGACGCCTAGGCCCACCTCATGGGTAAGGATGCTTCTTCATCTTGTTGTCTTGTTTGTTGTTTGCTGCTCCTAATCTTCTTATCTTCTTGTTGCCAGCATTGGAGGAGCAGCTGGCACCCTCCTGCCATGAGACAGAAGAGGCCTACCTCTAGGAGGTTCTTCTGATGGAGGACTGTGAGTATGTGGTGGTGGCCAAAGCTCGGTAAGGAGTCAACATCACCCTCGCTGCCATGCAGCTGCGCACCATACCAGCCAGGACTCCGCTAGGTGTAGCCCAGGTTCCCAAAACCACGCCGGGTAGGCAGAGCTGGTTGGTGACTTTGCCGCCGCCACAACCACCATCATGGTCACCATTGTCTAAACTTTTCTTCTTTCTTGCATAGGATGGAGAAGATTTCGATGGAGAAGTCATGGTTCTTGTGCTTGGCCTATCAAGCATAGGCAGGGTGGGCCACCGACCATGGTCGCCTAGATGTGGTGGAGGCTGAAGTGCAATGCTTGTGTGGGGAGCCAGAGGATTCCCAAAGGACAAAGGAACTACTCTGTCAAGAGGCGCGAGCTCCATTCCAGATCGAGGATCTGATGTCCCAGGTGGTCAGTCTCAAGGTTGCATTGGCCATCCAAGAGATAGAGCTCACCTCAGCTGGCATAGCTTGGAACAAAGCCGAGCAAGGGCGAAAGCATCTCAAAGCTGAGTGCCAGAAGCTACGCTTCGATTGTGGCAGTGAGTCCCCTTCTACTCTGCATTGCGCTTTCGCCTTGTTGCTATGCCTGGTCATGAACCAGTTATTCTTTTCAAGGCTGCGCGTGAGGGCGCTCTTGGATCAGGAGAAGAAAGCGGTAGCAAACTAGAAGATGTTGAAGATAAACAACCAGCTAGTAGCGCTAACCACTTCTAGGTGGGCCCTCTACGATGTTGTGCTCGGCGCTGACTGAGGGAACACCCAGCTGGTGCTTCGCCTTGATGAGGCCTGCCTCCAAGTGGATCCTCTGATTTTCGAGGGGATCCGTTGCAATGTTCATGCCACCTTGACATCGGTCAGTTTGCACTAAAGTGGCGTCGATTTTGATGTTGTTTGTGAGGATATGCGCCGGGGAAGTCCGACATCAATATCCTTGCCATTGGCAGTGCCGTCGCTCGTGGTGCGAAGGTTCTTGCGGGTAAAATGTCAACCGCATGCATCCACCACGAGTTCCAGACTTTTGGTGTATGATGTTTTTTAGTGTAAATGTTTTGTGCTATATGGGTGATCTTGTTGTGATGAACATGTTCATGCTTTGTATAAATGACATGTGATTGGTGCATTCGTTTGCCATTTTGCCGTTTCCCCATCTTCTAGTTTGAGCTAGGAATGTACGCCGTTTCCCTTAGTCTTGTGCGTTTAGGTGCGTGTTTTAGGCCGAGGCTAGCCCACGGGGCTAAAACATGCATGACCCAACCGTGTGGCAAGACATCAATGATAGGTCGTAGATCCGATGCGATGCGAGAAGAAAAGCGAGTAAGGGATGAGTGTTTTGCTTCCTTTCATTCTCTTTGCCTTGAGTGAGATAGTGCCATGTTCCTTTTCAAACTTGTCTATGGGTGCTTCACCTTGCCTTGGAGCTAGTCCATGTGGCTTGGCCAGAGTGGCATTTAGTGTGAATGAGAAGTTGAAGAGCGAGTCATTGATTCACCGTGGCATGAGATACAATCAAAATAACTCAAAACAGGTCACTGGGATGATGACAAACTATGCTACGCCTTGGGATGTGTCTAGGCATGCCTATATGTGTAGCCTCCATGAGTGAGTCATGTCTGACTGCTAGCACAAATCGAATTGAATCACTTGGGAGTCGAGCAACACTAATGAAATGTGTGGGTATCATGCTCTTTGGCTTTTTCCACAAGCTGACTCTAGGTTTCTACAACTATGGGTGAGCTTGCACATGTATGTGGACGTGCTTAGGTAGAGAGGCTGGGGTCAAGGTTGACGTGACTAACCGATGTACCAGAAGTTGTCGTGAAACTAGCTGTCACTACTCGGGGCATGGCGAGCCCTTGAGCGCTTGCTCATGGGAGAGTTGTTGGGGTCCCTAGGCTGCCAGCTAGTGAGGGTGCTTCTTTAGCACATGGAGCGGTCGAAGCCGACAAGGGGCAAACTCTCAGGTGGTCTTGGGCCAATCCTTGCTAGCTTGATGTCCTCGGTGGGCTCACAAGCCCCCGAGGGTGACTCCTTCGTGTCTGACCTACTATAGTTTTTAGCCAGGATGGCTCATGCCTTCTATTGCTTGAGCCCTCATGGTGCGATGATGTCGCAGTCATCGTCTCTCTGCTTTTGGGTGTGGTTGCTTCTCTCGACGGAGAGCTAGCATGACCTGTCACTATGGAAGTAGGTTCTAAGGGCAACATGGTTCATTCCACTTAGCACGGCGCGTGGTGCACTTAGGGAGACTGCTTCCTTGGATGCACGTGCCTCTGAGTGAAAGCTGACAGTTTGTTGAGCTATGACGGACAGTTTGTCCGCCATGTGGGACTAGGCCCTATTTCTAGGTTTGGCCTTGCGAGGTGTGGCACCAGGTAGCCACCTGATCACCAACGCTGATGCCGCATGGTGGTGGGGGATATCATCGCTTGAGTATGCCCTGACATGATGTGTTTCGCTAGTGGTGGAGACGCCACTCGGGCGTCGCTCTATCATCGGATCCGGGCTTCCCACGCGTTTGACCTAGATGGGGTAGAAACTAGTGATGGGCATTGACCCATTAGTGTGGATAACCTCATGGTTTCCCAAAAGGATATAGTTGGTTGAGGCCATTCCATAGGTGAGTTCGCCATGAGCCATGGGCCTTTGGCTTCATGAGTGGAAGATTTGGCCATGGCTGGTGACAAGAGATGGTACTAACCCCCTATGTAGGTGAACTCTAGGATGCTACCACTAAGGGTAGTTCTTAGAGTGTGTCTTCCATAGACCGCGAGGTCTAGATCTCCGATGCGGAGGTCTAGGCCATAGCTAAATGCGAACGCATGCACTGACCCTCTGACGCTGATGATCTCATAGTTTTCATGGCGGATGTGGCTGTCGTGGGCCATTCCACGAGCAAGTCCATCGCTAGTGCGAGGAGCCATCCACTTCCTTCTCGACAAACGAGGGTGTGTGACTGTCCTTGCCTGGTGCGCCAACTGTTGGTGTTTTGTAAACTGGACTACTAAATTTATATGATTGCCTCACTACTCTGGGAAGACGATGGTAGCATCCAAAAGACACGAGGATTTATATTGGTTTAGGCTGGAGCCCTACGTCTAGTCTCAGAGATGATTGAGTGCGTGTTCCTCACTTGAATGCTCTAAAGTTCTTACAATAGGGGGTGCAAGAATGGTCGAAGAGGTTGGAGAGCTAGAGCTAGGAGATGGACTGCCTGAAGGGAAGCTTCAGGAGCCCTACTACGATGGAGAATGAGTAAAATGGTAGAGGATATTAGAGAATGAATCGAGAGGATGGCATGGCTACCCTTATATAGAGTTCGGGGCTAGTGCATGTACAGAGTAAGAGGTTCTCCTGACTGAAGGATCGTGAGCCTGGGGGAGGAGCCTAGCTAAGTTGGCTTGCAAGCTACGCCATCTTGTGGAGCACATCTGGGCACAATTGTTGTCATGGTCTTGTGCCCATGTCACAGTAAGGTGTGGCATGGTGCTACTGTGCTGGCTGTGGTGGCACTCTAGGCACAGTGGTGGTTCACCAGTTGTCTTGTACGACATGGTCTCCGTTGTGGCCTTTGTCATTGCCTCCTATTCTCCTAGGGGCATCATACAGAAGTCAGTAGCTGCCCCCAGGTCGCCGGTCGCCTAGTTAGCTTATGGAGTTGGTGGCCACGATCTTGAGCTCTGGGGTCGTGGCTCCCGCTGTCTTTGGTGGCCCCTAAATCAAGGCCTCCATCATGGATCCTATCCCATAGTGGGTAGAATCATACATATATCTTCTCGGACTGTATTTGGATGGCGGGTCGCCGTACCGACTGTCACTGCTATGCAGTGTTGTCTTGTCTGTGCTGTGTGGCACTAGGATGGCGTCTGACCGGATCGAGGTGACCGCTGTCCCCTTAGTCCTTACGGGGTCAGTGCGGCGTGCTTACTCCTGTCAAAGCAGGCATGCTTGGCTAGGCTTGACTTCTCCCCTTCCCTCCCAGGGGTCGGGACGGTGAGGTCGTGAACCACTTGTGCATCATGCGGCTAGGGCAGAAGGGAGGGGTCGTGTCTGACCCTGGCCTTGGCGTTCGGCCTAGTTCACTTGGCTCAGTTGGGCCTCGGTTGTTTGGGCCTTCGCTAGCTGATGTATCGTGGACTGCTCGGCCTGTTACCTAATAGGTGCCTTGAGACACCCGGGGATCATAACCCCGACACCACTACAACCAAATTCAATGATGTTGGTTTCTATAGGATAGCCCATGTCACCAATTTATATATATATATATATATATATATATATATATATATATATATATATATATATAAAATTGAGTATATAAATTGCAAAAGGGAAGAATTATGTTTATTTTCAAAAGTTTTGTCACTCCTGCATAACCATGGTGACAAACATGTAGCCGCTGCCCCTAACAATTTTTAGATTTGAGACATTATGTGTTGAGATAAGCTTGAAGCCACTTGAAGAACAGACCGAACAGCATGAGTAAAACAACATTGAAAGAACAGGTGCTGAATTATCTCATCTTTATGACAAAAATAACATTATTTGTTGCCATGCCAATTCTATGTAGCTAAGTTGTCTTTGGTTAACACTAAGCCCGTACGTAGGTACCATAAAAAGACCTATGAAATAAAGGATTAAGATGCCCAAGAGGGAAGTGAATTGGGCTAATCTAAAATTCTCATCAAATTAAAACCTATCACTTAGCCAATTTCACCCCTTGTGGCTAATAGTGTTTCCAGTCTACACAGAAAAGTTTTGCAACCTAGATCTAATCCTACACTAGCATCACAATTCTTAAATTGTAAAGACACAAAGTAACTGCACAAATGTAAGTATATGTAATGTCAAGAGAGGGAAAGGAACACGATGATGTTTTCCTGAGGTATCAAAAAGTCGGCACTCCCCACTAGTCCTTGTTGGAGTACATACGTAAGGGTATAGCTCCCCCTTGATCCACGCAAGAAAAAAGTTCTCTCTACGGGCTGATTCTTTGCCACTCCAGCACGGTGAATCACCCACAACCACTCACAACATGAGTTGGGTCTCCCACAATCACCACCAAGAGATCACCAAGTTCCCAATCACCACCAAGCCATCTAGGTGATGCCGATCAACAAGAGTAACAAGCACAAACTCTCACTTGGCCTAACCAAGCCTAATAAGACTAGTGGATGCACACTTGCTACTCATCATGCACTAATGGAGTCCTTAATCTTGCAATTAGCAAATCCCAGTCACTCCACTAAGCTTGAGCAAAAACTTGCTCACACCAACGAGTGTAACCAGCTGTTCAAAGTTGCATGAGAGCCTTCATGGGCAAGGTGGAGGGGTATAAATACCACCCACACAAGCAACTAGTTGTTACTGCTCCACTACATGTGTACGGGGCATACTCTCTGTAATGCACAGTCCCGTGCCTTACACTGGACTAATTTGGTGCCTCTCTGCATATCTAGATAGCACCGGATGATGTGGTGCCTAAAGCACCGGATCAATCCGATGAAGCTAGAACCTCTCTGCATATCAAACCCTAGC
This sequence comes from Miscanthus floridulus, assembly GCF_019320115.1. Classification (NCBI taxonomy): domain Eukaryota; kingdom Viridiplantae; phylum Streptophyta; class Magnoliopsida; order Poales; family Poaceae; genus Miscanthus; species Miscanthus floridulus. The sequence continues at coordinate 75,288,325 of NC_089581.1, forward strand.
CAGGGTCTTGTAACGCTTGATCCGAGGACATCGCCAGATTAATCTGGTGATCACTTCTCTAGCTAACCCTCTATACTGCATAATCTGGTGATTGCTTGGCCATAACACCAGATTAATCTGGTGGTACAGAAACATGCTTATTCACTTCCATTTCAGTCATCTTTGTGAATGGGAACACTCTCACTTGATTCTTGGGCTTCCATAGAGCTACCTAGTGCTAAGTTTCACAAGTGTGTACCACACTAACTCTCTAGAATTACCTAGGTCAAGCTACTAGTTCATACCCCATTTATAGTACAGTCAAAGGAAAAACAAAGTCCTAAGCACTCTCAGTGTCTCACAACTCCAATTGACACTTAGAATTAGTCCTTCCTTAACCTTGCATTGTCATCATACTTTGAAAACCGTAACAAATTCCATTCATAGAGGCATGAAAACCATTGATTACCCAATCATCAATCACTATTGTGATCTAACTTATAATGCCTCTATAAAACACGCATTAGTCACAATAATTGTGCCATCCTTAATCACCGAAATCAAATTAGGGGCCTAGATGTTTTCAACCTTGATTTTTAACAAAACTTTTATGTTTCACACTTACGTTTATTAATTCAGGGATATCGTTATGTATCATAGCCAGCTAGTGGGATTTAACTGAGAGTTGTCCACTAGCATGAAGGTTCCAGTGAAATCTATCTTACTCCTAGCTTAACACAATATTAGTGATGTGTGAAGTAAATCGTTCCAAGCCACTAATTTGTGTCCAATCAAATTTCTGCATGAAATACTCCTTGCACTCTTCTCTTTGTTGAATTCAAGATCATGTTTGATTGCATGTTGACAAAGAGCCAACTTTTTTGCCATATTAGGATAAGTGCCTACTTCGATGGGATCTTCTTCTGCCCTATTCGCTTGGCTGATAAGCCATGACTGAAAGTACTATTGGCTGATTTGTTGTGAGAGAAAATACGGTTCGTTGACCGAAAAAAGTACGGCTTATAAGCCAAGCAAACAGGGCGTTCATTGTAATCAATAATTGGATGATGATATACTTCTTCACACCTCTGTTCCTAATCAGCCTCTACTTCATCCTCTAAGTCCTTAAACTCACTATCATCCTTTAATTCATCATCATCCTCAATCTCTTTTTCAAAACATCCAGATACATCTAGAACATCCATAGGTTCACTCTCCATGTACATAGTCTCCTCAACAACACCAACATGTTCATTTTGTTGTAATGGATTTCTAAGGTAATCATCCTCATCTTGGTCAGTATTATTTTCAGGCTGCCCTTCCCCAACGAAATCCTACTCAGTGATGACCTTAAATGTTTTTTCGGGATCACAATGGGTAATGGACATCTCTATTTCTCCTTTTTGTGCATATCAAACATAGACATCAACTCCGCATATGATTTTACTTCTAGGAAAGTTAGAACATTATCGTAGTACATGTGCAACTTCCAAATAACCTAGAGGGTATTTCTCTAGAACTAAATCAGTAAATCCTTATAATTTGATGTCAGAATCAACAACCATCTCAAAACTGAAACATTTCACATTCTATCTAGACTTTTGTGATTGCCAAGCAATTTAATTTTCAGTGAAAAACTAGTATTTGGATCCATCCTGTGAGCCCAAAACAATAACGGCATGCATGAGAACTGACTATGTACATGCTAGTTTAAAGATTTGATATGGAAGACGTGGAGATGATAAACTCACCTTGCAACGTGTTTTGTTCCTTGGGGTGTGTCCTTGTACATGGTAGCTTCTCAAGACCCATGTTTCCACTTGCCAGCGAGGCAGCGACCGTCCTGTGCCAGCCCTATCCACAGTAGGCTTGGCCGCACCGGACCTGGCCATTATGGCCTGCTCGGTGCTCACCATGTGCTGCCCGCCTTGGCCGAGCAGTCCTCTGAGGTCACATCCATGGCCACGGTGGGTATCTGTGCCTGTGACAGGCATCTCCGTTCCCACTCCGTCGCCGAGCCAACCTCTATGCCTGCCTGATCTAGGGTTAGCGCCAGCGAGTAGACAAAGCTCGAGTGATCAATTCCCCTCACCTGTGTAAATTAAGGTAGGAAATTGACTTTTAGTTCCAATCCCTTGTTTGGTTCGTGGTGGGAAATAAGAAAGAAAATTGAAGAGGGAATTCATATTCCCTGTTTGGTGTGGGGGTTTTGAGAGGGAAATTAAAAGACAAATCATGATGGATGGTGAGGATCTATTTTTCTTTTATTAAGAACACAACTCCCACCCCTCCCCTAGGGTTTTTGATTAGTGGGAGTTGGCCCTCTAAACTTTCCTTCCCCTTCTCACCAAAACTCCCATTCCCACAAAACAAAGACAAGATTTCTAAACTCTTATTCCCTGCTTTCAATTACCCCCAACCAAACGAGCCATTATTAGAGAATTTTTGGTCTTTTTCCATTCACCAACAAGGAGATTAATTTCACGGTGCATGCCAACGGAGATTACGGAAGTGTCAGATTGGGAACAGCAATGAAAGGGATGATGAATAGGGAAGATTTTAAGTTTAGGTGTTAAATAGAGAAGCATAAGTTTTTTAATATCAAAATAGAGAATTTTCTCGTAGAGTATAGGTTTGCCTTTGCATTAGCGGCTAGCCGTTTACTTACTATTATATTAAGCGGCAGCATCTTACAGTTGCAGATACAATGAATAAAGCCTTAAGTTATTTTTCATAAAAGCTCGGAGTAGTTCAATTTTCATGGCTGCGCTGGCAATAGATCATTTAGAACTACTAAGACTGACCGATTTGGTTAAAAAAATGTGTATGGTTGTGCTGTGAATAGATCTTTTAGAACTACAGAGACTGACCGGATCCGGAACCACTCAGGTCATATCATGTATTTGCACTTCTTACCACTTCAAATAAACTACTACTACAAAACTATTGGACATTCATGAGCTGGCAGAGAGAACAGAATAATGCAGGTTCATGAATCTATGCTTCCTTTCTGCCTTGTACCCAGTGTCAACTGGTGCTTTTACTTTGCGTTAACCTACCACTTGTGTAACTAATAATAATTAGGTATGAAAACTGACTTGGGCCAGCGGCTGGTGGCTCCATGCTTCTTCAAAGTTCATACATACAAATAGTTCCCTTTCAAAGAGAAAAAAAACATATATACAAATGGTTTGTAAAATATGGCAGTAGATTTAGTAGTTTCTGCATTGGACATCACATCATACATACAAATAGTTCCATTTCAAAGAGAAAAAAAAATATATATATACAAATGGTTTGTAAAATATGGCAGTAGATTTAGTAGTTTCTGCATTGGACATCACATCAGGAGGAAATAAAAAAGTGATCCTACGTCGTATCGAGGACCGCGTGTGGCCGTGTTGAAGACAAATCTAAACTTGGAGTGTACCCCGTTGCAATGTTGATGGGTCAGCCTGATTTAAACAAATGCATGCAATCCTCAAAGCGGTTTTGCCAATTCCGCTGCAAGTCTGCAAGGCAAATACTATGGTAAATCCCCAGGCCTTGTTTTTTTTTTTTTTTTTTTTTTTTGAAACTTGGTTGGCTCTATGGCCTGTCATTACCATCACCTGACTCAGCCAAATCGTGAGTCACTTGGACGCTTACACGATCCAGGAGAGGGCCAGTCCAAACATGTGATTGTCCCAAGTCCCAACTTAAACCCAACCTCGCAATCTCGTGCGCAGACGAGTTAATACATCGGGGAATAAGAATTACATTCGGATTAACAAAGTGATCAGCAAGTAATCTACGGATATCTCTAAAGATCATGCCACTAGGTGCTCGGTCTAGAGAGTCCGAAGTGATTGCTTCCTTCAGAGTGCTTGAGTCGACTTCCACCTGAACACGAGATATGCCATACATTTCCACCATCTCCAGTGCTTTCAGGCAGCTTACAGCCTCCGCCATTAGTGCATCTAGAACCACCCCGGTGTTGCCCGCTCCAGCCACTACATGATCACCGGCATGGTCTCTGATGATAAATCCCCAAGCGCCATGCCCAGTTTCTTTCACATAAGCACCATCAGAGTTTATTTTCAGAATATCATGGGGCAGCCTCGACCATTTCAGTTTCGGCATAGCAGCAGGCTTGTGTGTAGTTCCTTGCTTTTGAACCAAGCCAGCCATCTCAAGAGTGATTTGACAAATGATTTGCGTGCTCAGGAGCGGATCGGCGGCATTCACCTTATTCCTTGTATCCCACATTTTCCATAGCAACACACTGACTGTACAAGCTATCTGCTGGTCCAGTTTCAGCACCATTTTCACAAACTCTTTTGCTGAGGAAGCATCCAGCAGGGACTGGCGCACATGTTCCAGCTGGCCTACGCCAGAATTCGTTTGCATGTTTTACATTTCAAAAAGCAGTCTCCACCGTCTTCATCAAAGCGCATACAAGTTGGGCATCTCGTTTCCAGATCAATGCCTCTCCTTTTGATGTTCATTTTCAAAGCCAAACTATTTTGTGCCAACCTCCAGAGGAATTGGCGCACTGTTGGGGGACATTGGAGCCGCCATAACTTCTTCCAGAAAACTGCATTTGCATCACTCGTCCGGCTCCCTATATTGCTCTCTCCTTGTTGCTTCTGTTTTTTCATTTGTTCTTCATCCTCAAGCACATGGTATGCCGATTTAACAGAGAACAACCCCTTGTTGTCATAATGCCAAGCAATGAAATCCTCCCCGTCCACTCTCACCGGAATCGACACAATGTTGACTGCGTTTTCTTTCCAGAAAATATCGCGAATCAGTTGGGAATCCCAGGACCAGTCATAGGATCAATCAACTCCGCCACCTTTGACAACAAGACAGCACCTCTTGGAGTTCTCGGCCTACGAATTGTGCCAGCGGGTATCCAAGGATCATCCCATATCCGCACCTGTGTCCCATCACCTATCCTCCAAATGAGCCCGCATTTTAGCGCATTCAGACCACGGACAATGCTTCGCCAAGTATATGAAATCCCCGGCCTTTCCGAAGCCTTCATAATATCACCATTTGGACAGTACCTGGCATGCTTGTCTTGCTAACATGTCCAAGTTAAACAGATGCAAATCTCTATAGTCCAGAACGCCTTTATCCTTCCGGCTTGACAGTCTCCCAGGACACCCAATGCAATTTATTCTCTTGTCTTGCTGTGCCCACCAAAAACGGCATATCATAGCACTTATATCATCAGCCAAACCTTTTGTGATATCAAAACAGGCCATATCATAGCTAGGAATTACCTGGGCAATGGCCTTTATCAAAGTTTCCTTTCCTGCTTTTGACAAGAGCTTCTCCTTCCAGCCTTGGATATGCTTCCAAACTCTGTCCTTCAGGTATGAAAAGGTTTGTGCTCTTGATCGGCCCATAAACACCGGCAACCCAAGGTACCTATCAGTTCTCACCCTGTGCCAGCCCAAGAGTTTCCAGGAACTCATCTTTGTCCACCCGACTTCACCGATGACTTATTTTTTGAGGAAAGACGACTTGTCTTTATTGATCATCTGACCCGAACATTCTTCATACACTTGGAGCACATGTCGTTGTAGATAACTTGCATTCTCCCTATTTGCTTTCAAGAGAAGCAAAGTATCATCCGCGAACAACAAGTGAGTAATGCTGGGTGCATTGTCACAAATAGTAATTCCCTTGTTTATGTTCGACACAATGGTAGCCACATCACAGGTTTCCATAGACTTGGTCCACCACGTCTTCTCTCTCATGTCACTTGGAGGAAAAAAAAATTGGATGCATACAGTATGCACCAGCCTTTCATGCATACATGCCGTGGATAAATGTCACATGTTCTCATCTCATGATCCAACAGCACGCATCATGTTGCTCGCCTATCGTGGGCCTACATGGGCCAAGTCAATCATGGATCAGTGCAGGTGGGCGAATGAAGGCCATGAGCGTTTGATTATTTTGTTTGTACACGTGGCAGCACATCAAGGGCGGTATGCACCGGAGCTCCATGCATAATGTATCCACCTATTTTTTTCCTTGCATGCACCATCGAGCCAACCAAGCATCCTTCAATATATGTAAGTAGGGATCAGATGATGTGTGACCCAAGAAGAGGAAGTAAAAACTTTCCTGACAAACATCTCTATGAGTAAGTTAATATATTACTGTTACAGTTGCCATCCATTACATGTTTGTCCACCAAGGAAGAAAGGGTCTCCTCCATCACACATCAAATAGCCGCCACTCCACAAAATGATCGGAGGGTCGTCAATATGGCCTGAGAGGCACCAAGCCTCCAAGTGTTCCCACACACCAAAACTATAAGATCATCTATCCCAACTCACATTCACCCAACTAAGGCCTAATCACTCATAAGATGGGCGCTAAGTACAATCTTAAGCCTTAGATATGATCATAAAGTTCTCCATGTCGTGAGGATGTGTTCTAACACTTGCGCTGGCTTTTTTTCGCTTCAAAGTACTCTAACACACTTCAAATGGATGGCCAAGGGCACATATATAGCCCCAAAACTGAACAAACTTTTGTGCCCAGGAACCGCACAGGTAGCCATGTGAAGGTAAATTACCCGATGAGGCATCCTCGACCATTGGCGACTGAGCCACTAGCCCACTACCATGGAGTTCCACATCACCAGATGATCTATGGTGAACCTTTTTCTTCGCCGTCTCGTTTGGTGGTTCCACCAAACTACCTCTGCAAGAAACCAATGATATTACAAGCGATAAGATCAAAAGGAAGATATTAATATGAAAGATTTATTTGATACAGTTCGATCTAAGAGTGGTTCAAAATAGTGTCTTGCGCTAATCCAAAGATTCTTATGCTAATCGGGAGATCTAATGTAACTTGTACAAATACAAGATTTTATTAGATAATGGAAAGAAGTCTCCGACTTCATCCTCATCATTGAAGATGAATTAAACCAACTTATTATAACTCAACATGTAGAGGCAAAAAAGTTTTTTAAGACAAGACCAAATTCTAAATAACGAAGGCCACCCATAGGACGCAAAGAGTCACATTGCTACTGTCTCCAGAGCCCAGCAAGCCCCCACGTTGTAATTGGGTCCATAATCAAAGCCACTTAATAGAACATGCAAAAGAGATTTTGGTCGACAATTGTCAAAATCAACTTTGTTCTTTGTTATCTGTATTGACCAGAAAATAGCCACCGCATGAGGCATCTTGCACCAGTCCGTTCTTGCATATCCTGTAGAGCATGGCCACGACATTTGGGATCAGCCTGGCTTGTCCTCAAGCGGCCACCGCTCATCGCCGAGCTTAAGCTTCTCTACTAGCGTTTCATGACAGCCTTCTACGTGCTTCGCTCAGCTTACTGTGTTGGAACCGGTGGTGACCATTGAGTTCTCGATCTTGGAGCTGGCTTGCAGCTGGACCAGCTCGTTACCACGAGCCTGCGCTTCCACGGATCCCAGGTCCAATGAAGCTACAACACATAAGGCCACGGGCCTTCCCAACCCAAGAGAAGTCTAATAGGTGGGGGCTTCTCCCGTCTTATATGTTGTGCTCCCCCACCAGGCCTTATATGTTGTAACTCTGGTGGACCTGGGACCTGTGGAAGCGCAGGCTCGTGGTAACGAGCTGGGCCGGCTGTAAGCCAGCTCTAAGATCGAGAACTCGGTGGTCACCACCAGTTCCAACAATTAGTATCAGAGCCAGTACCCAAGGTTAGAAAAAGCTAAACCCGATAAAAAATCTCGAGAGTCACATACATATGGCGGGGGCACCCTGATGTGTGACTAAGGAGGAGATTGTTGGGAGAGCACAACATATAAGGCGGGAGAAGCCCCCACTTATTAGGCTAGTCTTTTGGGTTGAGTAAAGCACATGGGCCTTATATGTTGTCAGCTCTGATGGACCTGGGACTTGTGGGAGCGTATGCTTGTAACGAGCCGGGCCGGCTGCAAGCCAGCTCCAAGATCGAGAACTCGATGGTCACCGCCGGTTTCAACATACTACTGCTGCAGTGGAGGCGTCGGGTAATCTGCCTCAATGCCTCTACAGTGGGGAAGAGGACGGCTTGTTCTCAGGGTCAACTCTGAACTTGAGGGTGCAGAGGAATGCCTCATCATCATCCTCCTGTTGCACCATGCGAATCACTCACCGACGCCAATCGTTGGTGCAGGAGAGGAGGCGCGGAGGGCGTTTGATCTCACCAGAATCTGCATTCATATCTCACTTCCTCTTGCTCCCCTTTGGTCCCTCTGCAGTGGATAGTAGTCACAGGAGAGACAAATTGAAGCCCAGACTTCACCATGTGCAGCGGTAGATGGGTCAACAATACTTCCTCCCGAGCCCTTCTCTACCCTCCTGTCTTCCACTTTCCCCACCACTGATTGGCGACAACATCATCACATGGCAATCTCAAAAGCAAAAGGTTGTGACTCTATCCTCATGTGAAGCTGAGTACATCGCTGCCATGACAATGGCTTGCAAGGGGGTTTGGTTGGCATGCCTACTTGCTGAGCTCTGAGGTGAGAAGGCGAGCGCTACTGTTCTGATGATCGACTACCAGTTCGCCATAAACACAGTAAGAACCCAGTCTTCCATGATCCAAGTAAACATAGATACAAGATATCATTACATCTGAGAATGCATCGAGGAAGGAAGGGTGAATGTCGAGTCCAATGGCACCACTGAGCACTAGTCGGACATTATGATAAATGCGTTAGGGTGTGAACGTTTCTGCGAGCTGCACTCCAAGATTGGCGTCGTAGATGTCAAGCAATCATGCAAGGTTTAGGGGGAGACTTGTTAGTCAAACCTTAGCCAACGTTACCTAGTTCTAGAACCAACTTGAGAATTGTTTGACCTAGACTTTAACAGAATAATAAATTTGCATTGTCCTATCGTTTTATATCGTAGATTCGTATAATAAATTTTCTGCCAGAATTCCATCCATAATTAAGCATCCCCTCATCTTAGATACATGGGTCGATCGAATTATTCACCCTTAGAAGCTGGGCATGTCTTTTACAGTCTCAACAAATGGATGCATCCCATTACGCTAACACTAGCACACTACACCTGACGCAGGATGGCCATAAAATTCCTGCACTGCATCCATCGGAGTCTCAGCTGCAGGAGGGACTCACGGAAAAGTTGCTGACAGGGAATGATTGTGTGAACGTCTGGACATGGAATGTGAGCTGGTTGCCGGCGCGGACGACTTGGTTTACTCCAAGCCAAGCGAACTTGACCTGCAGATTCACACCGTACACCTCGGTGATGGACCCGGCATGGATAATTCCACCGAAGGTACTAGCGTACTGAAACTTGTACTTCTGGCCGCCGAGGGGGATGAAGAAGTTGCACTCTCGTGGGAGGGTCACCTCTATTTTGCCGTCAGATTTGAGATCATAAGAGTGCACTCCCTTGCGGACGAGACCACGCGGTAAGTTGTTTTTTGGCCAGGATGTCGTATACTGTCCCGGTCGCAGCTGCCACCGTTATGTTCGCCGAGGTGGTAGCTGCTGCGTACTCATTGTGGTGGATGGAAGCCACGATGACCAGGAGGAGAATGTGCTGCCTGGCCATGGCTACTAATCCCTTGAGAAATTTTGAACCTGTCTACTCACCAACCGGCTGTTTTGGGGCTTCCTAGCAACCGGTTATTTAAAAGCCCCAAAACAACCGAATCCACAGGCTAATAAAAATCGGTTGTTACAGCACCATCTAACAACCGAATTACACATCATAAGATCAAAATCTGATGGCCAAAATAATTCACACTTAAATCTAATGATCAGAATAATAATGACAACTCAAAGTACACATAACTCAGGACACATACTTCTTAAAATCTCAGGAACCAAACCTACACTAATATTCAAATAACAGATTGCATGAACAAAGATATAAAATTACATCACTATAACAATAAATTTACATTGAACAAATCAATGTAAATATAGTAATATACCACTATAAATACAATGTAAATGCAACAATGGTGTGCGTAGTACTCGGCAACGACGACAGGACGTCCATCTTGGCTTGTGGTTGCCATCGCTGTCCGAATGTGCCTGGATCGATAGCGTCTTCACCAACATCAGTACCTGCACGTCCGCAATGCATCACTGGAATCAATTGTACCACTAAATTGACAAAACAAGCGGAGCAGCATGCAGTGACTGAACTGAAAAAAGAAAGGTGTGGGATACACGGGGATCTACACGGCAATGGATGGACCTTGAAGATGAAGGGCAAATCAACGCCGCATTGCGAAGCGACGACACAAAAGTTCAAAAGACAAACTGAACAACAAAGTTTCAACTTCAAATTATTATATTATTATAGTTTGTTTGACAGACAACGTTTGGGACGGAAACTCCCTAGCCATTTAGCGCTTCCTGAAGCACCAAGAAGAATCAAATTTCAAGCGAATCCACAATTAAAACTTCAAAAGTGGAAACAAATATTATGGTTGAAAATTGGTGTGTAACTCAAATTAGTTTTTGAAGGAATTGGTCTACATATCCCTATGTTTGCTCACTGGGGTAACACATCCAACAGTGTCGTATTACTAAACAACAAGTATACTAAACAGAAATCAATGAATCAAAAAAAAATATATATATATATATACTAAACAACAAGAGAACATCCACCAGAACTCTGAAAAACATAAGCAAATTGATATGCAGAGAGCAAACATTGCAGCCTGATGGAATCAACACTACAAAACGGCATGGGGAGGATTACAATTTTGAAGAGCATCAACACTACAACAGCCTGATGGAAACAACAACAGACTCTCAATTTTGAAGAGCAGAAACTAAGAGTGCACCTCAAAGGAAAATAGCAACCAAAACAAAAACCAATTAAAATATAAATTGGGGATTGAAAAATTACATCTTGAAAGGAACTGTCACCAAACTTGCGCAGCCACTACAATGCACTAAAACAGCTAACCAAAAACTAATCTAATACTCGAGAAAAAGAACACTACAAAACCCCAACTTACATCACCCTATCAAGGAAATTATAATGAAGAGTTTAGTGTAAATATATTAATAGGAAATTGTATATTCAGTAAAAACTGAATGTAATTCCAATCATATGTCATTGATTTCACCTATTGACTAGATGAACACAGCACACAACCACAGCAGTGCACAAAATCTGAAAAAAAATGTCAAGAAATATTTTCTGAGATAAATGGATTTCTGAAATAAATGAAGCAAAAACACATATGTCAAATTCTTCAGAAAAAAACAATTGTTTTCTATGGAAGGCAGATAACAAAGAGAAATAGGGCACATACTTCACAAATGTAAAACAAATATGTACAGAAAAAATAATATTTTCCAAATATTTTCTAGGCAATGTAGAAAACAAAAAGAAATATTTACGATGCTACTGATCAAGATACAGAGCAACATTGGAAAGAAATAAGAGAAAAACAGGCAATGTCTGTAACAGAAAAACAGCAAGACAAACACAAATGTGACTAAGGTGTAGTTCATCACAAAAACTTCAGAGTATGGTGGATAGAATTAGGCATAGTTGCCTTTAATATAACTGAAGATACCTTGACAGGTAGTTCTCTGGGATAAGAGCAATGGTCACGTCCAGCCTGCTCTGCTAGTCGGCAGGGATCCCATAGTGGCTCATGGAGCAAAGCATCACTTCATACTAATGCGGCAACGGTTCCTCTCATCAAAAGTAACCAGCAAGTCAGGTCACTTGATTTGTTTTACATGTGTCAAATTCTTCAGAAAAAAAATCACAAATGTTTTCTATGGAAGGCAGATATCAAAGAGAAATATGGCACATACTTCACAAATCTAAAATAAATTTCTACAGAAAAACAATATATTTCAAATATTTTCTATGCAATGCATATAACAAAAGAAATGTTCAAATTGTGCACAAATGAACAGATTCACAAAGAAGAGGCAGCTAGTGTTTTCTAGCAATATCTATAATAAAACATGATCAGCTACTTATTCTACTTTCCTGCTGGCATTACACATAAGCAACCTCAAAACACAACTCTTCAAGCTCACACTTCCTAGTAACAAACCATTGTTATATATGTGATCAGACAGTCCATAAACATGTTAAAACGAAACCAGGTACATTATCTAATAGATCCTAATGCAACATGAGACATCATGATACACACCACATGGAAAAAAGCAGAGACTCCACATGCATACAGTAAGGAGAAGCTACTCTACAGTAAAACATCAAAATTTAGCTTTATTCTCCAATAAAGCTACTCGCCACATAAAGAGCTTGACATTAAAAAAACTCTACAAAATAAATAAAATTTACAAAATCTATTCAATGGAATCCAGACCTCAGAGAGAAATACTACAAATTGTTCACAAATATAATAAAATTTCAAAACATCTTTTCCAAAACAAAAACACCAAGTCACCAACGTCGTCAGAATTTGGCTTAACAGAAGTGACCGGAACCTAACGTTCCAGCAACAGCTGAAACAACTACTAATAATATAGCCGAAACGAAAATGCCCACACATCCTTCAAAATTAAAGATGTGGTATGCTTCGAAAAATTAGTTCCGGCTTGTGAACAGAACAGCATGATGCCACTTCCTACCTCTCCTTCCTCAAGCAGCAGCGCATCCATCTCGATCCCAAGACTTCTGCATAGCAACAGCAGCGAATGGCACGCCGTGGCGCAGAGGAAAGTCAAGTCCTCGCTGCTGCTGCTCCTAGCGCTCTCCACCATCCTCGTCTTCTTTGTCCTATACTTGTCGCACAGCTTCGGCGCAACGACGGCTGACCAAGCGCTCACGCAGAGACAGAGCACGGATCATGGAGGATCGATCGTGTCGTGCCAGGACAGGAGGAAGCCGATGAACCGATAGTAGTCCCTGCCAAGAACAATGAGACGCTAGAACAGAGCCTACCTTCAGACATCTCGTTGCCATCAACAAACACATCACCAGCTCCCGTGGTTCCTGCATCGAGCAGAGGCGGAGCAGAGCAAAAAGGTGATCAGAGTAAGTGCAGTTTTACAGTGAACTGTTTGACATTTACAGTTGTACAGTCAGTATAAATTTTAAAACAACTCAATGTAATTGCAAGCATATTGTACACTAATACAAGGGACTAGGATATATTGCCATAATTGCAAAGACTAGGATGGACATAAAGAGCTTAACATTAAAAAACAGATCAAATGACAAATTCTACAAAAATAAACAAAATTTTCAAATGTTTTCTATCCAATCCAGACCTCAAGGAAAATACTGCAAATTATTCACAAATATAATAAAATTTTAAAACATCTTTTCCAAAAAAATAAAAAAAAACGCACATTCCCACTACTACATAGAAGCAAACAAAATGAGAGAAAGACAATTACCCTAGTACAATAAATTGTGAACATGTTGATATATTTAACGCACACAGATAAATCCACAAGCACACGGATACCGCTATAGCTTTCACCCAGAAGTATTCCAAGTATCGTATCTACAGGGAAACATGTGAGACTAACTACGATCTAACTTAACTAGGGGTAGCAACAAGGCTAAGATAAATAGGAGCGTAGAGAGGAAAACTAAGGTTCTCTAATTTTGACTTGGATAAGTTATGTCTTCTACTATTCAACTGGGACATTATTTAAGGAAAGACACCAACAGATGATGTTTCCCATAGTAACCACGTCCTACTTGCCCTATAAATGGGATTCAACGAGGCTATAAGAGTCACCCTTACGAGCTATCACCGATCCAGAATATTGAATGCATCCACAAGTAACCAGAGTCAAAGCACCACACTTACACTACAATTACTACTTTGCTCTTCCCGGATAAAGAATAAAGCACTCAAACAAGTTGTGAACCTAATGAATAATATAAACAAGAAGCTTACTTGAATCAGAAGTTGATTACTAGAGAAATCTCAGAGACAAGCTCAGATAGAACTTGGATCCACCAAAGTACAAGCCATAGAGAGAGTACCAATAGGCCGGTATCTTCTCCAAACTCTTCCCTCACTCTTTATCTCACTATTATTGATAAGACTACATCCTATGGAGGACTAATCTTCTCTTGATAGCTGGCTCTGATCCTGAAGATATGAATTAGGGTTCTAGGGATCTGCTGAGGGAGGGGTAGGGGCTTATATATATAGGTCGAAGTGTCAATTCTGAGCCCTCGGATCAAACTGACTTGAATAAATGGTGAAGATTGGATCTTAGTGGCAGTGGGAAACCGACTTTCGAAGTGAAGGCTGACTGGTGAGACCCATAGGTTGGCCAGCCTACTGGTGGGGCCGTCTAGCCCCACATTGCAGCCCCTCAGGGTCTGCTTCGGTGGAGAGCCTTCTAGAGTCTTCTAGAATCTTCTCACACTGTTTACACAGTGGAATTTCATAATTTCCTTTAACAAATAGGTCCCCCTTGATGGTTTTCTGGATAAACCCTACTGAAAACATAGATTCACCAAAACTCATGGAATTTATTAGTTTAAACTCTTATACCTATGTTTGGTGATGGAATTAAGTATAAACACAAGTTATGTTGATGGTTTATAATTGGTGTTAGTGATCGTCAACAAACTCCCCTAAGCTTAAGCTTTGTCAATCCTTGAGCAAAGCTAAACTCAGCAATGGATCTAAAGTTGCTTCAATGCTTTCACGCCTCAAAAATACACATGCGTTCAATCAAAAAATTTCCTTCGGATTAGAATAAACTGATCTGACTTTCAAACTTACCCATATTACATTTAACCATGGGGCTTATTAACCTTCACTTGGATCCTGAGCAATTGAAAGACAGAACGATCAAGTCAAGCACTATGTCTCAAGTTCTTTGTTTTACCATTGTTTCAAAGTTTTTATAAGTTTTCAAAATAAAACTCAGAGATTCCATTGTATGATACTCTCAAGTCTCTCAATATATGTGGTATTTGTGGATCCTCACCAAGATAATAAAGATGTTATGCATTTTCTCTTCCTACTACTAAGGCTTATGTGGAGTTCATGTGGTAGAACCGCCTAATCTAATGCCTCCCAGAAGTACTTGTCTTCCATTAGACACTAAATACCCAAGAGAAAAAACTAAACTACGTAGTTCCATCGAGCACACCCCAAGGGAGAACTCAAAAATCTACATTTTTCCATCAGGATCATAAATGAGAGAAGAAAGCTTACAACATTCTTAAGTCATTTCTTACATCACTTTATTACACTACCAGAATATTACCTCAATTTATTATAATAGCTAATGAGGACATGACACCCATGCATATGACCATGTTTGGCACATGGTATGGAGGGGTAGGAGGCCAGCAAAGGTGTCCAAGTCAAGAAGGAGGTCCGAGGCTAATTCGGTTCGAGTCCCCGAGGTGGAGGCCCAAAGTAACTCAAGTTCGAGTCTGCCTCGGCCTCCAGGACTAGTCTGCCTTAAACTGATCACCCAAGAAGCATCCAGACTCCGTTTTCGATGATCCATATATGGATAGAAAGATAATTTGATAAGGAAGCCAATCCAAGTGGTTTCACGTCAAAAGCTCTTCGGAATCAACGGAAATCGTCGAAACAAGTCAGTATCCAGAATCTGCCAGGGTGCTACGACACCTTCTTTTGGTCCGTTGGACCGTGTATCGTGTTTGGGCCCATTAGGGGATGCGTCCAGGGTAGGCGACGACCCTAAGACCTTTATTATCATATGCCGTCGCCGTCATTAGGTTTTGGGTTTTGCTTAGATTATTCTGTCAAGAACAGTTTCACCGTTCATCTGTTTGTGAGACCCCAACTTCGTGAGTTTAATCATTCATCTGTAATTTGGTTGCGTTCTTTCTTGTTCTTGCTTGTGTTCTTCGTTGCGCAGGCAGGGATTAGCCTTCTTGGTGAGGTCAACCTAGTCCGTGACTCGGTTGATAACCCGAGGAGCTGTGGTGCTAAGATTGCAGGGTTTGATCTTTCGATCTGAAGCCGGATCGGTGTGTCATTCTCTACCACAACAATAGTTACCACCACCTGATGGAAGATCGGGATCCCCGTCTCCATTAAGTGGTAATCAGAGCTAAGGTATACCGTCAGGTTCACTTTTATTCCCTAGTTTTGAGTGTTTTGATTCGTCCCATAGTCCAGTGCCATACTCATTTTTCCTGTCCTAGAACCTTCTGCGCCATAGTCTTTGCATATTTTAGTTTCAGAGTCCGTCGTTTTGAGTTTGTGTCCTGGACAAGGTCTTTGTTGCTGGTTAGGTCATGTTAGAGTCCAGTTCGTGTATTTTCCCCCATCGTTTCCATCAAATCTTTGCTTCCGTGACCAATTTTGCACACACTGTTCCTGTTTTGTCCTCTAATTCGGAGCCAATTCTTAAAACTGGTCTAGTTTTCACATACGAACTCTATTTTTGACGTTCCATATATGCAAATCGATCAGAAAAAAAATTTCGGATCCGTCCATCCCCGGCGTTGCCGGGGTCGAAGATTTTTAAATTGGTCAAAAAGTGGTCACAAGATCCTCTTTTCGTGGTCACAAGGTTTTTGTCGATTTTGATCCAGTTTTCTAAAAATTCCACAGGCCACGTCTTTCACTTGTTTGAGCTCATATTTTCTGTGGTTACTTCTTTTGTGCTCCTAAGTAAAGGAAAAATATCAAAAAAATAAAATAAAAAAGTCGAAATTTCCCAAAAAATAACGACAGCCCAAAAAATAGAAAAAAAGAGAAGGGCAAAAGAGGAACAATATTTAGAGGAGCACATAGAGAAGACTAAAGTGAGTTGTGTTAGCGTGTGTTGTCTGGTTCCTTGTTTGTGTTGCTGTCTCCATCCACCATACTTGTTTTTCTCTCACCTATCGCCTTGCTATTCACCATACTTTTGTCATACACCTGGTACTTGCAACACTTTAGACTAGCAACGAGAACAAGTACTTTGGACTATAATTCACCATTACTTTCTGTTACTGACTTGTGTGCCAGATATACATATTACTTTTTGTTTGCCTTCCAAGCTCCACGAATTCTTTAGATCAGTATAGAAAAAGGGCTTTGCAATCTTGGTACCACTGCCTCACAGGTATCACGAACCAGCCGCCGGTTGTACCGCCACTACTTGCATTGGTAAGAACTTTGTAAGAGCTTGGGAAGACGCTTCCACTTGCTGTGAAAAGTGACACCACTGCAACCATATAGTCATTTGGTAGGGATAACTTTCACCGTTTGTTCCTTATTTTTATGTTTACAATGACAGGTTGTTTGTATCCACCGACTTATGATGGTATAGGTGCTGATGAGTATATGGAGTGGAAAATTGCCATCGATAACATATTTGCTACTCGCTTTATGTGTCCAAGGAGAAAGGTAAAAAATGCAGCTAGTATTTTATGACATTCTGTTTTATCTTGGTGAGAGTCTTTAGATCCTTCTGATAAACCTCAAACTTGGAATGATATGAAACTTCTTATGCGAGAAACCTTTGTTAATCCATCCCCTGTTTTGACTTCATATGTTGAGGTGCACCATTTAGAGGAAGAGTCTATTGTTATTCCTCTTGCTATGACTAACCTTCTGCAGAATAATGTACATAAGAGAGAGGATGACGTGGAAGAAAATGAGGAGCTCACAACCTGATGCAAATTCAGAACCATCACTTCACAATGCACATATTACTCCTGCTAAGAACACAGGTAATGCCCATGGTCCTACACTCACGGAAGGTGAAAATTGTTTTAATGTACTAAATTTTTCCATAAACCATGCTGTCATTGTCGCAGAACCGACCAATTTATAAGAGTACAAGTACAATGGCAGCCCGCAAGCGGTCGCACTGTCATACTTGAACCCATATAAACCCGGTAGTCCATCGAGTACCACGACGGGTCTCGATAAACGATTTACAACAACCAAGATCGTACAGGATTCAACATACATGCCACATATTACTTAAAGTTCACAGATACATTTCATCATTAGAGTACGAATAAAAGTTATTACAAACCGAGTTTGATAAATAAAGCGGAAGCAATTAAGTTCAAAAATAAAGTTTCCAACATAGTTTGATACAGTGCCAAGTCGGATCATGGTCCACAAAAGCAATGATAGGAATTAATAAAGAAGCTTGCCCAAGGCTTACTCTTCATCCACGGCGGGATAGAAGCAACTCTTGCAATAACCATGATACACAGTGCCATCTGCAACAATGGGAAATAAAACCCTGAGTATGAGAAGGTACTCAGCTAGACTTACCCGTCATGAACCAGAAATAAAATGACTCCAAGGATTATGCAAGGCTGTATAAGTGGACGTACCTTGACAACATTTTGCGTAAAAGGCAATTGACCCATTGTACAATTATGATTCCTTTATCAAGTTAATTATAACTATCCATTTCTAGATTAGCAACTATCCTGTGCCAAACATGTGGTATATCATTTAGAAGCATACAATAGTAACCATAGCAGGTATTGTAATTCCATATTCATCTGAACCATCATGTTTCATAACACAGTTACTACGATGTTGGAGCTAGTCAAGTTTCTCACTATCCGGGAGAGACGGCGATTCAAATCGATTTCAACCAGCTGGGAATTTATTCCTAACACAAACCCAGGTCTACCAGCCACGATAGCCTTAGGTCACCTTTGGTACAACTCAGGTACACATTTCGCGGGTCTGTACCACGCCGCACAATCTGGAACACCAGATGCCAGGATGTTCAGGCCAAGCCTGCCCTTGGGCTCAGTCTGATCATTCCCCGGAAGGAGCGCACAACAGAACGTGTCCCGACCTGAGTTGAATTACTCAGCTTCGTGGTCGAAACGAGTTATCCGGCCAGCTAAGTGAGAGGCATGCGTTCAATCTTGTCAGAAGTTCCAACAACGGTACGGTCCTTAACCGACACAGACGGGGATAGATCCACACCCAAGACCTCCATGCCTTGTTGCTTCTCTATCGATCTCCCGCCCGGTCTCGATTTACTTTTACCCCATGGTTCTGTTCCACGATAGTAGATATAACCAATCGTACTTCGGTATCCACCTACATCTCGCAGGTGACAGGACATCACCCGACTTCTACCGGTCTAAGCATGGCTAAGCATATCTTTGATCCTAGACCTATACCGGTTAAAGGTGTGATATCTGGACAAGGAATGTACATGCATCAAGTGGTTCCATTCAACTCTTATAACCTAATGCATCAATCATAAGTACTTAAGTAAATATTTGTAAATTACTAGGAGACTTAGAATGCTCCGGGGCTTGCCTCGCAGAAAGGAAGTAGGGCAGTGGTCAGGACACTTCGAATGCTATTCAGGGTTCTGCTCCACGCCTTCGGGAGCTGCGGTTTGCGGATTCTCCTGCTGGTCCCCTTTCTCTGCTTCTTCGAATTCCAGCAACATTACCTCTTCCTCCGATCCTAGATGCATGAATATGGCATAAGTATTACGAATGCATATATGTTAACAAGTGCATCATGTTTATTGAGTAGGTGCATATCTCTTCTCGATTATTTAATTATCTACTTCCATAATGCATCGATTATACCACAAAATAGCAGCTGCTTGTTTCACTCATAACTGGAGTTCTACTAATCCAAATCCAGTGATCCTAGACTTTCTGGAAAGCTTATCAAATTCTCTACAACTTTGTTATTAACCATTTTTACAGTACACATCATTTTCAACATGCAACTCATCAAACTCCAGAATCTGTCTGGAAACTATTCAATTTTCAATACAAAGTAACAATACTTCTACTTCATGTAATCACTCAAAATTTGACAACATAAAATCTACCAACAGTTTAAGCATACCAAATACATTTAAGATAATATAATGGTGAAGCCCAAACTATTTATTTAAATGCCTTTATTATTTTACTGAGATATTTAGGTTAAACAATAAACATATACCAGGTGTACTTCATAAATTCTCAAAAGTTTATAGTTCCTTACTAATGCTATCAAAGGACTACTATAAAAATTTCATATCAATTTGCCAAGTAGAACATCCTATACAAAAATGACAAGGCAGCAATGCTTGAAATAGCATAATTAGAAAACCCTATTGAAAAGTGTCAAGCAACAGAATTCCTATTTTTCTTAGCATCCATATACTACTAGGATAACCTCCAACAAATTTCATGAGTATTGGATTCCTAAATAATTTATAAAAATTTACACAAGGATCTCCTAATTATAAAATAAAAATCTATAACTATAAATCTACACATGCACTCATCTTCAAATTTTTACCAGAGCTCATATATGCTAAGACTAGCTTACCACAAAAATTTCATAATTTTTGGAGTACAGGAACTCTAGATATAAAATAAACAAATTTGAATGCATTCAAAAACACATTTCAAATCCCTATTTAAATCTCCAAAAATTTCTACTGTAAATGTCAAAAACATATTTTTCCTAAATACTACACTTCCTATGGAGCACTACCAAATTTATTGCACAATTTTTGAAGCTACCAAACTGGAGATACAAAAATTCACAAAACATATGAAATCTGCATTCAAAATGAACTAACTTTAAAACATGGAGTCGCTGACACGCGGGACCCACTGGTCAGTTGACCCCACCGGTCAGCGAGACAAAATAGAGCATGACGGTGCCGCTCGACGTTGCGCGGCTAGAGCTCGTCGACGGCGAGTCCGCCGGCGGTGACGTCTTCACTACATGACCCCCACTATCTCCTGGACCTATTGACCTACTTGACCGAGCCTATCGTCAGAGCTAAGTACGGTGGCGGCATTCATGGCAGCACGGCGGAGCCGGACAACGGCGCTATGCCGACGGAGACCATGGTGAAGCACTAAAAGGCGCGAACGAGCTTCCATGGGCTCAGGCGAACCTATCGCACAAGGTTGCACGGTCTACGGTGGAGGGAGGTGGCCTAGCCATGGTGACGGGCACGGCAGGGATGCTCCAGCGAGCTAGCGCATGGTGCTGTGGCTTACCAAGTGTGGTCAGCGAGCGCGGGTGGAGGCAGTGGGTTGCTGGGGAGCTCATGGTGCTGCTGCGGTGATGAATGGACGGCTCGTCGCGAGCCTGCACAGGCTATGGCGACGGCGGTGCTGCGGGAGCTCGGCGGCATTGCCTGGTTCCGCGGCGAGAGCAAGGGAGGGCGCTAGAGAGGGAGAGAGCTGGCGTGAGTGAGTGGAAATGGAGCGGGCGCACGCGGGGTGATAATGGCCGGCTTAGGCCTGGCGCTGCCCGACGGATCAGAGCAGCAGCGACGCGTGACCTTCATCGCGTCCACGCGGCGTTCGCATTTTGGCGCTGGTCGGCCACCGAGTGCTGGTTCAGTTCGTCAGTCATCCACGAAGCCGAGCCTGACAGCGGGTTTTGCAATCGAAATAACTCCCTATGCAAAGCGATTCAGTGAATTCTTTCAGAACAAAAGTCATAGTCCTAAGTACCATCTCCAAATGTTGTTCAATGATCTCGTGCTAATTCACAACATAAACTGAGTTATATGATACCAAAAGTCAGGCTGACAGCACTGTCAGGGCATGACTTAGAACAAAAACGGCTAAGTGTTGCAAATGTTGAATTTTCTAATTTTTGTGATCCAATTTCACACATGCTAGGAGCTGAATCAGTTAGTGACCCAAAAATAAAAGTTGTTCCTTATGTCAAATACTACAACTTTGCTTTAGTGAACTCCTCCATGCAAGCTTTCTAACACCTAGTTCAAACTTGGTCAAACAAGCTACATTCAAAGGATGGTACATACTGAACTATGACATAATGACCTAATTAGCCCTAGTCATAAATACCAAAGTTGTTCATGATGATATTCTAAACATGTTTAAGCTATTTGCAAGGTCACACAATCATCTACATGTTTACACTCATGATCATATGCACATACACATGAAAACATGAAATAATAAGAATGTTGCATATGTTTCAATCGAATGTTTCAAAGGTCAAAGCTTATATATGAATGCTTTATGATCATGCTCATGCTATGCAAGTCAAGTTATGCAAGGCTAACACCCGAGGTGTTACAGCCCCTCCCCCTTATAAAAATCTCATCCCAAGATTTACAAGACCTACCATTCTTGAAAAAAGGTGGGATAAACTTCTCGTAGATAATCTTCTCTTTCCCACGTAGCATCTTGTTCACTATGATTGTTCTACACCACCTTATAGAACTTAATAATCTTACTCCGTGTTACTCTTTCCAGCTCTTCTAATACTCGAATTGGCTTTTCTTCATAGGTCAAATCCGATTGAAGCTGCACGTTGGTGGGTGCAATAGCTTCTTCAGGTACTCAAAGACATTTCTTCAACTGAGACACATGGAATACATTAAATATTGCACTCATCTCTGGTGGAAGTTGTAACTTATACGCAACATTTCCTTTTCGTTCCAAAATTTTGTATGGCCCTACATATCTTGGTGAAAGCTTCTTTTTCATCCCAAATCTTTTTACGCCTTTCATGGGTGATACTCTCAAGTATACATAGTCACCCACTTCAAAAGTCAGTGGTCTTCTTCTTTTGTCAGCATAACTCTTTTGTCTTGATTGAGCTACCTTCATATGTTGTTGGATGATACGTACTTGCTCTTTGGCTTCATTGACAAAGTCAATACCAAAGTATCTCCTTTCACCGGGCTCAATCCAATTCAATGGAGTTCTGCATTTTCTGCCATACAAGGCTTCAAATGGAGCCATCTTGATACTCGCTTGATAACTGTTGTTATAGGAGAATTCAGCTAAAGGTAACCATTTCTCCCATGAACCTTTTGAAGATATAACACAAGCTCTAAGTAAATCTTCTAGGATTTGGTTCACTCGCTCTGTCTGTCCTGAAGTTTGTGAATGATAAGCTGAACTTCTGATTAGCTTGGTTCCCAAAGCCTGGTGTAAGTGCTCCCAGAAATGAGCTATGAACTGTGGTCCTCGATCTGAGATTATAGTCCTAGGTACTCCATGCAGTCTCATGATCTGGGAAACATATAACTCAAAGTATTTCCCCACGTGATATGTTATGTGAACTAGTACAAAATGTGCTGACTTGGTGAGACGATCAACAATTACCCATATTGAATCGTGACCTTGTGGCATCATTGGAAGGCCTATGATAAAGTCCATGCTAATTTCCTCCCATTTCCATCCTGGAATAGGCAATGGCTGAAGTAGTCCCGCAGTTTTCATATAGACAGCTTTTACTCTACTGCAGTTATCACACCTAGCAACATAGGCTACAATTTCTTTCTTCATCTTAGTCCACCAAAAATAGGTTTTTAAATCTTGATACATTTTACTACTACCCGGATGGATAGACAATTTGGATGAGTGAGCTTCATCTAAAATTTGATTCCTTAGCTCACGGTCTTTTGGTACCACTAGTCGGTCCTCAAACCATAATACACCTCTTTCGTCTAATCTAAAATGTTTGGTTTCTTGCTCTTGCATTTTTCTCTTGATGTGACTTATTCCTACATCTATCTACTGTAGCTCTATAATTTTGCTCTCAAGTGAACAACTAATCGTGATATTGTGTAGTACAGCAGGATGTAACAAGTTGAATCCATCTTCCAATAATGCTTCCACAGTGTTGCAATGAGACTTCCGACTGAGTGCATCGGCTACTACATTAGCTTTACCCGGATGGTAATGCACTTCTAAATTGTAGTCCTTAATCAATTCCAACCATCTTCGTTGTCTTATGTTCAGTTCTGGCTGGGTAAAGATATACTTGAGACTTTTGTGGCCAGTATATATATGACATACATTGCCCAACAAATAATGTCTCCATATCTTTAATGCATGGACAATGGCTGCAAGTTCCAAATCATGTGTAGGGTAGTTGACTTCATGTTTCCTCAATTGCCAAGAAGCATATGCAATTACTCTTCCTTCTTGCATAAGCACACATCCCAAACCTATTCCCGATGCATCACAAAATACATCAAAAGGCTTTTCAATGTCTGGTTGTGCTAGCACAGGTGCTGTAGTCAACAAAGTTCTAAGGGTGTGAAAAGCTGCTTCACATTCTGGTGTCCATTTGTACTTCTCATCTTTCTGTAGTAGTCTGGTCATAGGCTTAGCTATCTTTGAGAAATCTAGAATAAACCGACGATAGTATCCTGCTAACCCTAGAAAACTCCGAACTTCATGAACCGAAGTTGGGGCTTTTCAATCCATTACCTCTTGTACTTTTGATGGGTCTACAGAGATTCCATCTCTTGATAAAATGTGACCTAAGAAAGGTACTTTGCTCAACCAAAATTCACATTTGCTAAACTTGGCATATAGCTTATGCTCCCTCAATCTAGATAGGACAATCCTCAGATGCTCTTCATGATCTGACTCATTTTATGAATAAATCAATATATCATCGATAAACACGACCATGAACTTGTCAAGTTCGGGCATGAATACCGAGTTCATCAGGTACATGAAGTAGGCTGGAGCATTTGTTAGTCTGAAAGACATAACCAAATACTCGTATAAGCCATACCTAGTAGAGAAAGCAGTTTTAGGTATATCCTCTGGTCTGATCTTTATCTGATGGTAACCTGATCTCAAGTCAATTTTGGAGAATACCTTTGCCTTCGCTAGCTGATCGAACAAGATGTCGATGCGGGGCAACGGATATTTGTTCTTGATGGTCACAGCATTGAGTGGTCTGTAATCTACACACATTCTCAATGACTTGTCCTTCTTTTTCACAAACAAGGCTAGACATCCCCACGGAGATGAGCTAGGTTGGATAAGACCCTTGTCCAATAGATCTTGCAATTGAACCTTAAGTTCCGCTAACTCATTGGGTGGCATTCTATAGGGTCTTCTTGATATGGGTGCCATACCTAGCACTAACTCGATCTTAAATTCCACGTCCCTATCTAGGGGTAGACCTGGTAATTCCTCAGGAAATACATCCGAAAAATCACAAACCATTGGGATATCACAAAGTGTGGTGGTTTGGATAGCACAGGCTAAATGTTGGGGTTCAAAATTGCGGGAGAGTGGTACTAGAAAAGCATTCCCTCCCATGGATTCTCTCAACATAATAGTACGGGTGCTAGTGTCAATAAGAACACCACGATCCTTCATCCAATTCATGCCTAAGATTACACTTATCGATAACCCTGGCAATATTATCAAATCTGTTGTGTACTCCCTCCCTTGTATAGAGATGAGCACATTTTTTACTATCTTTTTGGTAATAACAGTACCCCCTGCTGAACTTATGTTATAACCCCCTTTTCTTACTTTAATTATTTCTTGATCATGTCTAGATGCAAATGCTTGACTCATAAATGAATGAGAAGCTCCCGAGTCAAATAAAACAACAGCGGGATGCTTGTTGACGAGAAACATACCAGCTGTGACAACTTCTCTGGCGGGCACTTCTTCCAGAGCGATATAATGCACGTGTCCCTGACATGCCCTGGCATTCACCTGCCTCTGATTGTTCTGATTTGGGTTGCCATTCTTCTTGGGGGTGGGGGCATTCCTTGGACCAATGACCCAGTTGGTTGCAGTTGAAACATGGTTGATTACTTCTAAATCTAGTGGAGCTGTCCTGACTGCCATTTCCTTTTGGTAAGGCAATAGTGAATGCCTTACGGAATGGTTTCTATGGCCTATTATTCTAAGCTTTAGGTGGTGGAGGCCTAAACTTAGGTGCAGGTGGATAGAATTGTGGCCTAGCTGTGATAGGCGCTTTTGACTGGAAAGATCCGGAGGCACCGGCCTCATATGCCCTCTTGCGGCCCTTAGCAACTGCATGCATGTTATTGTGGTTTTCTTGGGTCAAGGCATCACTAATAAACTCATTGTACATGGCACACCTAGAATTTGCCATAGTCTTCATCAGTTTAGTACCCAAACCTCGCTTGAAATTCTCTATCTTTTTCTCTTCAGTATCCACGAAACTTGGAGCATATCTGGACAAGTTGTTGAATGCGTGCATATATTCTGTGAGTGACTTTGTTCCTTGAGTGAGCCTCATAAATTCGGCCACTTTCATGCGCATCAGGCCCAGGGGAATATGGTGTCCCCTAAAAGCCAGCTTGAACTATTCCTAGGTAACTCACGCATTAGCAGGCAAAGACGACAGGAAATGTGTCCACCAGATCCCTGCTGGTCCTTGCAATTGATGAGAAGCATACTCTGCTTTCAGATGCTCTGTGACCCTTAGCAGATGAAATTTCTGCTCAATGGTATTTAGCCACTCATCAGCCTGTAGTGGTTCCTTAGCCACCTTGAAGATTGGAGGCTTCGTATCTAGAAACTCCTTAAATGTACTGTGCTAATTTGGCTTGGCCCCTGGTTGATGTGGGTGGCCACGAGCGGTGTTTTGCGTGATAAGGTGCAAAGCTTCCTCCATTGTCCTCTGGCTCCCCAGGAACTGGGTAAAGAACTCTTGAGCAGACGGCGGCGGTGGGGGTGGTAAGTCGTCATGGTTGCCATCCTGGCTGCCACCAGCTCCAGCACGGGTGCGCGTCATCTGCGAAGTTGCAACAATAAGCGATTATTGGTTGATGTCAAGAGATTACAGATGAATTATGTACTCATGCCAAACTGAAATTACTGGTGAAAATTCTCAAAATCACAATAAAAACAGAGGCATAACAATTCATTCTCACAACATGACATCACCAATTTGACCACTTATCACGCTCATAACGCATGCAAATTTAAATCGTGATTACCAACAAAGGACCGGAATTGCATTGATGTTCAACCAAACGTGCGATTAATCAACATTACATGATAGTCGGGTTACTAATGCCAAATTCGAACTATAGGTCCATTACATGAATAAAGGTGATACATTAGACCTTCCACTAAGTACTAAGCGATCTAATCCTCATCATGATCACTATCGAGGTCAGACATAGGATCATCTCCTTCCTCAGGCTCCACTTCTTCTTCATGCTCTACTTCTTCTTCTTCCTCGTCCTCTTCTAGATCCATCTCTATGGCTCTAGGTGGGACATAAGGGTGGAGCTGATTATTCAGTAGATGAACCTCCTCATGTAGGTTATCGTTGTATTCTTCCGCATTGGCCAGCTGCTGCCCCAGCTCAAACTGTCGAGCTCTCAGAACATCTTCCCTGGACCAGGCTGCATTCCTCTGGTGAGTTAACCAAGCCATCTCTATAGTGAGCCTCTCAATCTCGGTGTCGTGCTCCCTCTAAAGCTGACGTCGGTCCTCACGGGCATGACCAAGAGCACCAGACACATGTCTAAGGCTACCTTCTACTCCATCTAACACTCTCATCACTGCGAACATGGCGCTCATGGAAGGGTTATCACTGTTCTGCCCTTCTACTGCACCAATCTCCAAAGATCTTCCTCTTGCCTATTGCCATGAGTCAGTGGAGGGGTTACCCCTCAGAAAAACTCCAACCAAAGCAGCTGCCAGCTCCTGAGGAAAACGATCCATGATATCCCTCAGGATCCCAAAGGCTGCCCTGCCAGCTGCTTCTTCAGCAGTCCTACCAGTTGACTCATAACACCAACCTGTCCACTCAGAATCGTCACCTCGGGGGCAAACAACGACCTCCACAGTAACCAAGAGACCTTCTCCCAACTGCTCATTCGCCTAGAAGTAGTGGGGCTCCATTCCATCAGGATAGCCTACATGGCTGAGCACTCTCCACAAGAGTGTAGGCATCCCAAACTCTCCAAGAAACGTGTGGCATTGACGGGTACGTGGAGCAAGCTGACGGCTAGGAGCTCTGCCTTCGGCGGACTTGCAAGCGGTCTACTTTGTGCGTGCCATCTGCACCATTAACATGCACCACTTAGTGAGACAATGCCATAATGGATAAGAGTTACTTAACCGAGTAAGAAGTTTATAAGGGGAGGAACAATGTAGTTATGTGAATGGTAATTATCATGATGCATGCTTGTTCCGTACGTCCTCACAAACTTAGGAAAAATTTGTTTCTAACGGTAGACATGGTGGCATACATTCGTTCTCTCATATATAGCGTAACTAGTCGAGCTACACATTTCATTGTCAGTGTACCTGCATAAAATTCCATTTCAGCCCTAAACCCATAATGAAATATGCAGAATGTAATTGTAAATACTTCCATATATGTATACCCATACATATACTTTCATATCAATCTACCCGACAATAATTTAAACCCACAATTAAATACGTACCATATACACATGCAAGCATGCATACATAGCCGTACCAAAGCTAACTCTCCCTGACCGCACGCTTACCTCTTGCGGTCATACACTCATCATCTTACCTTGGCGTAGAGGCATTTGATCCATACATTACCACTCAAGTGAATGGCATCCATACAATAGCACGTCGTATGGACGACGAAGTAAAAACCCCCATGTTAGTACTTAAATAGCCACCTAATAGTCCTTAATTTGGGCATAAGGAAAGTGATCATTGGCACATTTTAGATTTCAAATACCTATTATATAACTATTAGTTGCTCAAGAAGGGTTTTTGGAAACAAAAACTTTTGTTTTAAATACACTTGTGACAATTAACGTTGAATCTTGCTCTGATACTAGCTGTCGTAGAACCGACCAATTTATAAGAGTACAAGTACAATGGCAGCCCGCAAACGGTCGCACTGTCATACTTGAACACATATAAACCCGGTAGTCCATCGAGTACCACGACAAGTCTCGATAAACGATTTACAACAACCAAGATCGTACAGGATTCAACATATATGCCACATATTACTTAAAGTTCACAGATACATTTCATCATCAGAGTACGAATAAAAGTTATTACAAACTGAGTTTGATAAATAAAGCGGAAGCAATTAAGTTCAAAAATAAAGTTTCCAACATAGTTTGATACAGTGCCAAGTCAGATCACGGTCCACAAAAGCAAGGATAGGAATTAATAAATAAGCCTGCCCAAGGCTTACTCCTCATTCACGGCGGGATAGAAGCAACTCTTGCAATAACCATGATACACAGTGCCATCTGCAACAATGGGAAATAAAACCCTAAGTACGAGAAGGTACTCAGCTAGACTTACCCGTTATGAACTAGAAATAAAATGACTCTAAGGATTATGTAAGGCTGTATAAGTGGACGTAACTTGACAACATTTTGCGTAAAAGGCAATTGACCCATTATACAATTACGATTCCTTTATCAAGTTAATTATAACTATCCATTTCTAGATTAGCAACTATCCTGTGCCAAACATGTGGTATATCATTTAGAAGCATAAAATAGTAACCATAGCAGGTATTGTAATTCCATATTCATCCAAACCATCATGTTTCATAACACAGTTACTATGATGTTGGAGCTAGTCAAGTTTCTCACTATCCAGGAGAGACGGCGATTCAAATTGATTTCAACCAGCTAGGAATTTATTACTAACACAAACCCAGGTCTACCAGCCACGATAGCCTTAGGTCACCTTTGGTACAACTCAGGTACACATTTCATGGGTCTATATCGCGCCGCACAATCTAGAACACCAGATGCTAGGATGTTCAGGCCAAGCCTATCCTTGGGCTCAGTCTGATCGTTCCCCAGAAGGAGCGCACAACAGAATGGGTCCCGGCCTGAGTTGAATTACTTGGCTTCGCGGTCGGAACGAGTTATCCGGCCAGCTAAGTGAGAGGCATGCATTCAATCTTGTCAGAAGTTCCAACAATGGTACGGTCCTTAACCGACACAGACGGGGATAGATCCACACCCAAGACCTCCATGCCTTGTTGCTTCTTTATTGATCTCCCACCCAGTCTCGATTTACTTTTACCCCATGGTTCTGTTCCACGATAGTAGATATAACCAATCGTGCTCCGGTATCCACCTACATCTCGCAGGTGACAGGACATCACCCGACTTCTACTGGTCTAAGCATGGCTAAGCATATCTTCGGTCCTGGACCTATACCGGTTAAAGGTGTGATATCTAGACAACGAATGTACATGCATCAAGTGGTTCCATTCAACTCTTATAACCTAATGCATCAATCATAAGTACTTAAGTAAATATTTGTAAATTACTGGGAGACTTAGAATGCTCCGGGGCTTGCCTCGCAGAAAGGAAGTAGGGCGGTGGTCAGGACACTCTGAAAGCTCTTCAGGGTTCTACTCCATGCCTTCGGGAGCTGCGGTTTGTGGATTCTCCTGCTGGTCCCCTTTCTCTGCTTCTTCGAATTCCAGCAATGTTATCTCTTCCTCTGATCCTAGATGCATGAATATGGCATAAGTATTATGAATGCATATATGTTAACAAGTGCATCATGTTTATTGAGTAGGTGCATATCTCTTCTCGATTATTTAATTATCTACTTCCATAATATATCGATTATACCACAAAATAGCAGCTACTTGTTTCACTCATAACTGGAGTTCTACTAATCCAAATCCAGTGATCCTAGACTTTCTGGAAAGCTTATCAAATTCTCTACAACTTTGTTATTAACCATTTTTACAGTACACATCATTTTCAACATGCAACTCATCAAACACCAGAATCTATCTGGAAACTATTCAATTTTCAATACAAAGTAACAATACTTCTACTTCATGTAATCACTCAAAATTTGATAACATAAAATCTACCAACAGTTTAAGCATACCAAATACATTTAAGATAATATAATGGTGAAGCCCAAACTATTTATTTAAATGCCTTTATTATTTTACTGAGATATTTAGGTTAAATAATAAACATATACCAGGTGTACTTCATAAATTCTCAAAAGTTTATAGTTCCTTACTAATGCTATCAAAGGACTACTATAAAACTTGCCAAGTAGAACATCCTATACAAAAATGACAAGGCAACAATGCTTGAAATAGCATAATTAGAAAACCCTATTGAAAAGTGTCAAGCAATAGAATTCCTATTTTTCTTAGCATCCATATACTACTAGAATAACCTCCAACAAATTTCATGAGTATTGGATTCCTAAATAATTTATAAAAATTTACACAAGGATCTCCTAATTATAAAAGAAAAATCTATAACTATAAATCCACACATGCACTCATCTTCAAATTTTTACCAGAGCTCATATATGCTAAGACTAGCTTACCACAAAAATTTCATAATTTTTCTAGTAGAGGAACTCTAGATATAAAATAAACAAATTTGAATGCATTCAAAAGCACATTTCAAATCCCTATTTATATCTCCAAAAATTTCTACTGTAAATGTCAAAAACATATTTTTCCTAAATACTACACTTCCTAAGGAGCACTACCAAATTTATTGCACAATTTTTGAAGCTACCAAACTGGAGATACAAAAATTCACAAAACATATGAAATCTGCATTCAAAATGAACTAGCTTTAAAACATGGAGTCGCTGACACACGGGACCCACTGGTCAATTGACCCCACCGGTCAGCAAGACAAAACAGAGCACGACGGTGCCGCTCGATGCTGTGCGGTTGGAGCTCGTCGACGACGAGTCCGCCGGCGGTGACGTCTTCACTACATGACCCCCACTATCTCCCGGACCTATTGACCTACTTGACCGAGCCTATCGTCGGAGCTAAGTACGGTGGCAGCATTCATGGTGGCACAGCGGAGCCGGACAACGGTGCTACGCCGATGGAGACCACGGCGAAGCACTAAAAGGCGCGGACTAGCTTCCATGGGCTCAGGCGAACCTATCGCACAAGGTTGCACGGTCTACGGTGGAGGGAGGTGCCCCAGCCACAGTGACGGGTGCGGCGGGGATGCTCCGGCGAGCTAGCGCATGGCACTGTGGCTTACCAAGTGCGGTTAGCGAGCACGGGTGGAGGCAGTGGGTTGCTGGGGAGCTAGTGGTGCTGCTGTGGTGATGAATGGATGGCTTGTCATGAGCCTGCACAGGCTATGGTGACGGCGGTGCTGCAGGAGCTCAGCGGCGTTGCCTGGTTCCGCGGCGAGAGCAAGGGAGGGCGCTAGAGAGGGAGAGAGCTGGCGTGAGTGAGTGGAAATGGAGCGGGCGCACGCGGGGTGATAATGGTCGGCTTAGGCCTGGCGCTACCTGGCGGATCAGAGCAGCGGCGACGCACGACCTTCATCGTGTCCACGCGGCGTTCGTGTTCTGGCACCGGTCGGCCACCGAGTGCTGGTTCAGTTCGTCAGTCATCCACGAAGCCGAGCCTGACAGCGGGTTTTGCAATCGAAATAACTCCCTATGCAAAGCGATTCAGTGAATTCTTTCAGAACAAAAGTCATAGTCCTAAGTACCATCTCCAAATGTTGTTCAATGATCTCATGCTAATTCACAACATAAACTGAGTTATATCGTACCAAAAGTTGGGCTGACAGCACTGTCAGGGCATGACTTAGAACAAAAACAGCTAAGTGTTGCAAATGTTGAATTTTCTGATTTTTGTGATCCAATTTCACACATGCTAGGAGCTGAATCAGTTAGTGACCCAAAAATAAAAGTTGTTCCTTATGTCAAATACTACAACTTTGCTTTAGTGAACTCCTCCATGCAAGGTTTCTAACACCTAGTTCAAACTTGGTCAAACAAGCTACATTCAAAGGATGGTACATACTTGAACTATGACATAATGACCTAATTAGCCCTAGTCATAAATACCAAAGTTGTTCATGATGATATTCTAAACATGTTTAAGCTATTTGCAAGGTCACACAATCATCTACATGTTTACACTCATGATCATATGCACATACACATGGAAACATGAAATAATAAGAATGTTGCATATGTTTCAATCGAATGTTTCAAAGGTCAAAGCTTATATATGAATGCTTTATGATCATGCTCATGCTATGCAAGTCAAGTTATGCAAGGCTAACACCCAAGGTGTTAGAGTCATAGAGCAATTGTTAGTGGAACCCTCTCTTGATTTATCTGTCCCATGATAATTTGCTTGATGTTCCTTATGACAAAGATGAATTGGTTGAAGATGCTTTAGTTTTATATGTTTTGGAACCAGTGACTTGTGCTGAAAATAAACATGTTATTCATATTGCTACTAAAATTGATGAGTTCAAATTGTTGTCTTCTTTACATACTTTGGGTTACATTGAATTTGATGTTTTGTGTAACCTAGATTGTTTGGAAGAGAGCCTTTTTAAATATGCTAATTTGCCTTGGTTTTCTAAACACACATATCATGTTATTGGCAGATATAACAACAAGGGACAATATATGATACATCGAGTATACATTCGTAATAATATGAATTCTCCTTTTGTTGTACAAGATTATGATCATTTAGAGGGCAGCCATAATAATACAAATATTTTCTCATGTTCCTCAAAGAAACAAGTTCACTTCCAAGAAGGGGAGCATTGTTGGTTGCTACCTATGTCTGCTAGATCATCTATTCTTGCATTGTCTTTGGTTAGTTCTAATCTTTTGCTAGATAGTGTTGACATACATCGTGTGTGTTCGGATCATGGAGTCTACATGCTTGCTGAATTTTTTATGCGAGATGACATGCTACAAACTTAGAAACATGGTCATGTTCCTTCTCATAATTATTTTAGTCCCCTTTGTTTTTGTAACCCTGTTCTCCTTTATGTTGTGCAGGATCAGTTTCAAGCACAATCGACGCCGAGGACGGCTTTTCATCAAGTAGGGGAGGATGATGAGGACATGACACCCATGCATATGACCATGTTTGGCACATGGTATGGAGGGGTAGGAGGCCAGTAAGGGTGTCCAAGTCAAGAAGGAGTTCCGAGGCTAATCCCTGCCTACACAATGAAGAACACAAGCAAGAACAAGAAAGAACGCAACCAAATTGCAGATGAATGATTAAACTCACAAAGTTGGGGTCTCACAAACCGATGAACGGCGAAACTGTTCTTAACAGAATAATCTAAGCAAAACCCAAAACCTAATGACGGTGATGGCATATGATTATAAAGGTCTTAGGGTCGTCGCCTACCCTGGACGCGCCCCCTAATGGGCCCAAACATGATACACGGTCCAACGGACCAAAAGAAGGTGTCATAGCACCCTGGCAGATTCTAGACGCTGACTTGTTTCGATGATTCCTATTGATTCCAAAGAGGTTTTGATGTGAAACCACTTGGATTGGCTTCCTTATCAAATTATCTTTCCATCCATATGTGGATCATCGAAAATGGAGTCCGGATGCGTCCTGGGTGACTAGTTTAAGGCAGACTAGTCCTAGAGGCCGAGGCAGACTCAAACTTGAGTTGCTTTGGGCCTCCACCTCGGGGACTCAAACCGAATTAGCCTCGGACCTCCTTCTTGACTTGGACACCCTTGCTGGCCTCCTACCCCTCCATACCATGTGCCAAACATGGTCATATGCATGGGTGTCATGTCCTCATCATGTTTGGCACATGGTATGGAGGGGTAGGAGGCCAGCAAGGGTGTCCAAGTCAAGAAGGAGGTCCGAGGCTAATTCGGTTCGAGTCCCCGAGGTGGAGGCCCAAACACGATACATAGTCCAATAGACCAAAAGAAGGTGTCATAGCACCCTAGCAGATTCTAGATGCTGACTTGTTTTGATGATTCCCATTGATTCCGAAGAGCTTTTGACGTGAAACCACTTGGATTGGCTTCCTTATCAAATTATCTTTACATCCATATGTGGATCATCGAAAATGGAGTCCAGATGCGTCCTAGGTGACCAGTTTAAGGCAGACTGGTCCTAGAGGCCGAGGCATACTCGAACTTGAGTTGCTTTGGGCCTCTATCTCGGGAACTCGAATCGAATTAGCCTCAGACCTCCTTCTTGACTTTGACACCCTTGCTGGCCTCCTACCCCTCCATACCATGTGCCAAACATGGTCATATGCATGGGTGTCATGTCCTCATCAATAGCAGAATATAATAATGTTATCAGAGTTATAGAGGAAGCAGGATTAAGTTAATGACATGGTGGAGCATTAACATAGTAGATATTTTTATACAAGAGATGTTAGTAGATTTTACATCTTTTCTTATAAAAACCTTTCGTGAGGGTTATAAATAAACACTATGATCATAGCATGAAAGGAATCCTCTCTGAGCCTACCAGGAGGTTTCACACACAAGAGTCAGCTCTAAGTATCCTCCGATCACCTGCAACTGGGGAATAAAACCCTGAGTACTCGATTATACTTAGCAAGACTTACCCAACAGGAGGAAAATAAAAGACTCCAAGGATATGCAAGGCTATCTGACTTATGGGTTATTGCATCTGTGGAATCATTACTAAACGTGCATCCTTATATTCAATTTTATTAGCAGTCATCATTAGTTCATTAACTAACCATTCTATGTAAGCACCTATGCTACTTTAAGCAGGTGGTAAGCAATCAGAACCATTTTATCACCTTTCAAGTTCCTCTTCTTACTACAGTGCTAGACCATAGCCAAGTCACACCGTCTCATAGAAATGGTGATTCATGAATCAATACATCCTAGCTGGGTACCCCAAAACACACGCCCCATTTTGTACCCCAGGCATAAACAAGACCAACCCATTCCACTCCTGTCATGGGGTCTAGGTCCATGTCCAAACTTGGACTCTAAGCCCCACACTTGAGACCTGGTCTTAGTATGGTGCTTAGACCTCCACCTTTTCCTATCTCCAATTAGTCGGTCTGAAAAGAGCCAGAACCCACGATAAGAGCATAACGAGCCTTCCCGCTCCCATAAGCAAGTATGTGCTTAGGATAATAAGTCTGTGACCTGACTACCATCCATAGCAATGGACGGTCCTCAATCAACATAGGTGGAACAAGTGCAATTCGAGTCTTGCTCAAATGCCTAACCAAGTCCAGATCCAAAGTACCATTTCATCTAGTCTCCAATTATCATCCACATATATATATTCCATGTGATAGTAATATAATAACAACAATAATATCTTTTCTATCTCTCGCGAGTGACAGGTAATCACTCGACTTCTACCAAATCCTATAGCATAGCAATCTACATGATCCTGATATACTAGTAGGACTCATAGGGTAAGGATGTATATATGCAAGTAGTTTTCATCCAGCTCCTTAAAACTTAATGCAAAAGCATAAAATAAAGTGCAAAATAATAGGGATTATGCACCAGGGCTTGCCTAGGTAAGATATAACCAAAAGTTTGCATTCCATCATAGTGACACGATCATCAAGGCATCATCTTTTCTGCTACTTTAGTCGACTCCATGATCCATCATTATTCCTATTACGATATATGTGGATACAATCTAGAGGCGCAATTAATCAACGGTAACCGCAACTCTTAAATATACCATTGCGCTCTATAAGCTAACGAGCCAGGTTTAATGAGTAATGTACTAGTCTACATATCCACATCGTCAAGTAAGGCTTTGTCTCAGAAAAAATGTTCTAGTTTTAAAATCCCAAGGTGCTTTGGTATTTTATTGATTAAATATATATTTTTGAACTAGGGCTCATTTAGCTACCTTAGCAAACTAATTATTATGGAGCTACAAAAATTACAGTGAGCACCTAATAATGTTAGGGATTTACTATAAAAGTTTTAGAGCCAACACTATCACCGATTTATCACAAAAATTCCTTCAAGTTTATATCATACAATATTAAGCATCTCAAATTAATTACATAACTCCTAAAAATATTATAAAACTATGTGAACAAAATATACTAGCAGATAGATCACAATTTTAGAAACCTAACAAAATTTGTTTCATAATTTTTGGACATCAACATGATTTTAGATTAATTACACAAAATTGGTTCTTAAATAAAAATACAAAACCATTTCTAATACTTTACTAAAAAGACGAACCAAACTGGCCCAACATGGCCCACACGGGCACGGCCCACGCACGGAGGTAGCCCATAGCAGTGAGCCCGTGGTGTTCTGGCATTTTAGCAAAAATGCCCCCGAGCTTCCTACTATTCTTGCAGCCACTGTTTGTCCTATTTACTTAGTCAACACTTAAGCACGAAAGACCCCGAGAGAAGCTATCTTCACATCGGGGAGGTCCCCACGACCCCCACACTCACCGACATGGCATGGACCGGTATGGCCCTATTACATTAGCCAACCAGGACCCTTGTAGACCTAGCTTTGGGACCTATGCTCACCTATGGCCCGACACGCGATGATGGGCGGTGGTTGCATGAATGGAGGTGAAGCAGAGTGGCTCTCCCCGACGATGGGTGACATGCGGCAATGGCAACCGCATTTTGGTGAGCCACAGCATAAAATAGATAATAGAAGTGATGGGTAAGCATCAGTGATGCACCACAATCCTACCCGTTGTGGTGGCCTGGCCGGAGACGCCCCGAGCAAGTCTGGCCACGTGCGCGTGGCGAGCTCGACGGTAAACCATAGTGACATAACCGTGTTAGTGGCATGGTGGCAGCTATAGGGCTGCGACTTGGGTGTGCACAATGAAGAGGGGTTCTAGGCAGGGCTAGTGGTGTGGTCAATTCGACGTGAGATGGCAAGGTTGGAGCTAGCCACGGTGAGGCGGGCTAGGCCTTAATGGCGCGGTGGCGGGAGCAAAGCTCCAAAATTGGAGCTTAGCCTAGCCATAATCAAGGTGGGGTGGCGGTTGATGAGAGGTTGTGAGGATGGAGATGTGGGTGCATGGAATTGATGGGAGACAACCCCTCGTAGGCAGGCGCGTTGGCGTGGCTCGGCGGCAGAGAGAAGGAAAGAGAGAGAGACGGGGTATGGTTAGTGAGTCGATGAGGTGAGCCTTGGCAGGACACGGTTGATGCGACTAGTGTGGCCCATAGCCAAACACTATTGATAGGCACGCATGCTCACGACCGGTGTGGCCCGCGCGTCGTAGTGCCATAAATGGCATGGCGACGGCGGTCCGACCTCGTGCGCATGGCATCAAAGCGGGCCAGCAACGTAGCACGGTGCAGCGGGTAGGCGCGAGCACAACGTGATGCGATAGTAGTGGCAGTGGCAGTGGCTGTGTCGCGGTGTGAGGTGGGTCGGCGACGCAACAGCGCGTGGGGTAGGAGCAGCGTCGCTCAGCCAGGCAAACCATAGCAACGGCAGCTCCTCGTGGATGGGTCAGGGCAACTAGGCCGACTAAGCATAGCAGCGCGCGTGCGCACGTAGAGTGCTCCAACACCGCGATGGCACACCCTCGTGGCCTGGTGACCACGCCCAGCCAGGGCTAGCCCGACAACGTGTTGTGCACGGATTTTAAAGTAGCGACTACCATTAAACCATTGCCTCTAAACCAAAACCGACTTTACCATGATCAAACTGATACATGAGGCTGCTCAGCCGAGCTAAAATACCGCATCACACTCTAACCCAATCTCTCTAAATAAATTGCTAAACTTAGCAATGTCTAGCTGTACACAAGCTTGAAATTTTCTAAGTTTTTTGAGTTGAACTCTATTTCAAATTACATTTCTAAGCTATTGAAAATATTACTAAGCAATATTATTTTTCAACAGCAAGTATTGTATTATCATCTATAAAGTTTGCACTTCTAACTTTATTTAAGTATCACACACATGTTCTATAGTATTTTTGCTTAATAAAAATTGGTTTTAAACCCTACTTGATATACATGAGCTATTGAATCAACATTCATTTAATATTTTTATTGGTTATTTTAGACTACAAGAGATTTATCAACACCTTCTATCACATGCATTATTACATAAATATGATGCCCATGATATGATTTAGTAGTTGGTTTAGGACGTAACACCGAGGGTGTTACAGTTCATAGGTAAGGAGAAAGCTAGAGCATACATACAATGCATATATTGTAAAGTCAAACAATGGATTCAAAGAGAGTTGGGTCATATAATCAAATCAAGATGTGCATATATGTGGATATATGGTTGATATAAATGGTGGCTAACCTAATTCTACTTTGCTCTTTGAAAACATATCTTTCTTTTAAAACTTGGAAACATTTGCTAGAGAGCAGTGGCTATCTTATTCATCTTCTTTTTTAGGAGGGCATCTAAGTACCCATTATTTTAGATATCTCGAACACTTGTCCATTTTTTCTCAATATCTTTTTTTCTTTTCTTTTTTTACTTTTGAATAACTTTTGTATAGCTCCATGTCTCTTTTCTACAACAAAACTTTGAAAGATATATTAATAAGAACCTAGAGCATTTATTTGGTGAATAAAAAACCTAACAAGCATATTTTTTGGTTCACTCCTAGTGTAGGAATAGAACATTTTTGGATGGATCTAGATGGAATGCATATTTTATGAACTCCAAGTGTAGGAGCAATAGGTATATGTGGTGTGTATGTGATCTTGATTTTAAGAGCATGACAAACCTCTCACAAGGGTGAACAAAGCTTAACAAAACTCAATGCAAAAGCAAGCAGCATATATGTGGAAGTTTTCCTATCCTAAATAACATGTATAACTCTAGGGAGAATTCAAGCTTTGTCATATAGAAACTCATCATATAGCATTTTTATGTTTTTCAAAAGATAAATCTCTGAAACTTTAGTGTCACTTGGAACAAGATAAACAGCAGCTCAGACCATCTCATATTATATCCATCAATTACCTAGACTTAGATCAAGCATATGCTACCCATGATTTTCAAGTTCAGAGTAAATCCTTATATCAAAACAATCTTATCCAAAACTTAGAAGAATTCAAGGCTGAAAACTAGGTACTTGAAAGGAATTACAACAGAGCAACTATTCATCATTTCCATTTTAAAAGATTATTCTGAGTTCTCTTTATTTTATTCAGCTCTCAAAAACAAATTAAAACAAACTAGACACACCTTTTTATTTTATTTTCACTTTTACTAGATCACACATTATTACTATAACTATATATATTTATTTATGAGGATAACTTTTTATTTTGTTTCATTCATCATTTATTTCTTTAACTATTTAAAAGAATCTAAAAACTAAAACAAAAGGGGAAAGAATACTTACCTGGATACACGGGAGTGCTTCTCCCCCAAGCTAGCTTTTTCGATGAGGGTTCGGTATTGCAAGTCCTTCAAACTAGACTTTTCCTTGTGAAGTTCATTGATCAAATACCTTGGTTTGCTCTAAAGATGAGAATTCTTGAGGTGGTGCCTCTTATGATGATGTCACCTTCTTCCGCCAAACCTGTCTTGGTTTTGAGTTTTTATTTTGGTTTGACATGTTGAGAACCTTCACTTGTAGAAATTGGGGAGTCGACTATCTTTCCCTAACACTTTGCTTAAAGTGTGTCCTACTCATAAGACAAGGTAGAGATCAAGTGCATGGGTTCTGTTGGTGGAAAAACACCAACAGAACCAAAAACTTTATTTATTCTTCTCTAATCTTAGGTACATGGGACAAGATAAAGTTGATGTTATGTGCTTTGTTTAATTATAACATGGGTGATAAGATCAGAAGATTGAGCATGAATGTAGCATTTAAGTACATTTGGCCAAAAGGGTTAAATTGCTTAACCTACTGATGTATTGTCTTTTTCTACATAGTGTATCAATCTTTACATGATTATGACTATCATCTTCCAGAGATAAGATGTGCACTTTTTAACCCATTTGGTTAAGACTATGAGATCAAAAAAGTGGTGCTAGGAACAAGCTTAACATGTTGAGTTGATTAGGTTGGATCAATGAAGTGTAACTCAATCATGTTTGTCTATTAATTATATGCATACCAGAATCAAGAAAAAGCTTTTTAAATAATAACCATTTACCTTAGGATGTTACCTTTGTCATTAGAGCATGAAGGCACCATATGACGAAGGGCAGATGACTCATGATGGTTCTTCCCTTTTGCTTGAAGTTTTTCTTGCTCGGCTAGTCTCGCATATTGAGCTATTCATGAGCTTTTTGTTTCCTAGATCACACCTTTTCTTTCTCATCTTTTTGTCATGTCATCTTTTTGCTTCTTTGATCTTGCCACTTCGCTGGTCCTTCCTCTCCACTCATCATTTTATGGCACTCTTCTTCTTCATCTTTGTTCCTTAGATGTAGTGGTGGCTGGGTTTGCAAATTCATGCCAAACCATGAACATGCGTAGCTTATATTCATTTATCCATACAAAATGTTAGTGGAGACATACCCAAGGGAATACAACAAATTTGAAGCATGGGTCATTGTCCATAAGTTTGGGGAATTACATCTATGCTAATGAAAAGATGATTTTAGGATTACTTTAGCATAGATTTTGTTTATCTTATTTTATACTAGCATGGCTCAAGGCAAAAGTAACTTGTAGTGAAAGACAAAGTGAGTGACCTTTGATACTTATAGTTCTTTCATCCATCATGAATGAGCTGTGTCTTCTTTTGCGCAATGTTATTGGAGTTCATCATGTGCTTGGCGTCATCTCTGATTTGAATTCATCTCATGACTTACCAATATTGAATTAAAAGTTTCTGCCATGGGGTTAGTCCAACAAAATGACCAATATCTATTATAGCATATTCTTGGTTCAAAAAATCATCCTAGACACCACGTCTAATTTGATTTATGAAGGCATTTTAACCAAGCACCACGCTTAATTTAAAAGCCTTTGGAAGTAAAATCATCACACCTTTTGGTTCAAGAATCAAACTAGATACCTCATCTAATTTAACTTAGGAAAATAGTTTACACTAAGCACCATGCCTAATTTAGAAGATGTAAGATCATACTCCAAACCTTAAGCATACTATAGTAAATAAAGGTAGCATGAAAGCATTATAGAGATTTATTCAAATAGAGATGAAAGAGAATGATTGTTATTTAGCAAATTGAGTATGGCTTAAAGGTAGAGACAACCAAGATGAATTAGCAACATGGTATAAGATTTTTCAGAGATGTCCATCCTCATACTTGAATTTTGCAAACGCAAAATCAAGTTTGGATGGATGTGATTAAATGTTGCATGATAATTGATTGGACATACCTTGACGTCATCATCCTTCATCTTTTTTGCTTCAAACCTAGGATGGTTAGTGCCAAAAATATCCAAAGAAATATTTTTACAGTTATATTTCTATGCTCATTTCATAAGGGCATTACAACAAAATGTGAAGGTTCATGGTATCTCCCAAAAGTGCTTGTTTTAGGATAGAAGTTCATTATTGGGAAACCTTCGAATTGCGTTTCTAATTGGTGAAGTGGTTTCCCCTCCAACACCAACCTTTGGGTGCCTATCTCAAGATTCATGCCAACAAGATTTACAATATTTATGATAAACATATGCATCTACAACCACCCTTTCAAAGTCTTTATGAATACAAAGTATGAGGGGGATAAAGATTTCTCGTGTGTGGCATGGATTTGATGAGGTGTTCATGAAATAACTTCCATGCTCGTTGATGTCATCTTCCTTTTCAAGCTCTAGGGGTGTTTCTTCATGAATGTCTATAGGCAGAAATATTGTCTCCATTATTCCATGCCTATGACATTCATTGGACGTTTTATTGTCCAAGATTTTCCATGGATTGGTAGGTCTCGGGTTGATCTCATCTAAGGCCTGCTCTAAACATGGATGAGTCATGTTTATTAAAGAGATTGATTTAAGCTCACTGTTTGGATCTAAGCCAAGTATAGATTCTACCCATAAGGCTTCGTCCTTGTCCATCTATTCTTTAGCAACGACATATAAGTTATTAATACATTCCAGCTATTGTCGTTGCTCTTCTTGGTCATCCTTGTGGTCTTCATGACTTCTATGCTTTGGTTGTCTTAGTGGATTTTTAGGATCATCATGAGACATAGGATAAAGAACATAAAAGTGATCATCGAGGTCAAGGATGGGTTGAGAAATGGATTCAGATAAGACATCTAATGTGGTCATAGAAGGAGAGAAGATAGGATTGGCTAAATAACTCAGCTCTCCTTCTATAGCACCACTTGACATGCCACCCTTAAATTCTTCCCAATGTTCTATATGGGAATAATGACGCTTCCTAAGAGATCCCTTCTTGAAAGGATTTGAATTATATTCACTCGAAGGTCTCTTGTGAAACCAAAAGTTTAAGCTTTTCCCAAAATCATCAAAAAATCATGCTCACAAGAAATTTCAAAAGGTTGAATTTCTTCTTCCTTTGGAGGATTTGGCTTTTGGGGTATAGATGGTTTAGGATTGATAGCAAAACCTTGGGATTGAAGTGCTTGTGATTTGGCTATCAAAACTTCCTCTTCTTATTCAGAAGATGATTCTTTCTCTTCCTCAAGGAGTTTATTTTGATTGCTAGTGCAGGAAGTTTTTCCACTAATCTTATCGAGCAAAGACCTAGCTTCACTAGCAGATAGATGAAGGAAAGCTCCTCTAGAGGCTGCATCAAGGGATTCCATGGAATTCTTGCTAAGACCCATGTAAAAATGTTGAAGGAGCATTGGGTCTGGAATAGAAAAGTTCGGGCTAGTGATGATGAGGTCATTAAAATGATCCCACGATGTGCCAAGAGATTCTTCTTTTAGTTGTCTAAAATTTAGAACCTCTTTTTGAAGGCTAACCACTTTAGAGATGGGAA
Source organism: Miscanthus floridulus (assembly GCF_019320115.1). NCBI lineage: Eukaryota > Viridiplantae > Streptophyta > Magnoliopsida > Poales > Poaceae > Miscanthus > Miscanthus floridulus. Next base: position 75,331,634 of record NC_089581.1, read on the forward strand.
AGAAACATAAACAAAATTTAGAATATAACATTTCCCAATCTCCTTGCATACTTTCTACGGTTTGACTATACCATTGTTTAGCTCTTTCTATCAAAGAGATCGGAAACAACTTCCATCTTAAGATTTTGTTAGACATGCCAGCGATATACAAGCATGCATAGGTCTGTTTAATCTCTTATAGGTGTGAGTATAGGTTTTCATCGCCTTCTCCTGAGAAGGATTGATCCTGAATCAGTTTTATAAAACACGGGCGTAGCTCATAACTAGGTGTAAGGATAGGCTCTATAGATTTTGGTGGCTCTAGGCATGCACTCGTAGGTGCACTGTATTGGTAGATCCAAGATAAAAAGGAAAGAATAAAAGAAATAAGATAAAAGATATAAAGTTAAGCTAGGTTCGTAGTCAATTCAGCAACCGTTTCCCTGGCAACGGCGCCAGAAAGCTTGTTGGTATATTTAACGCACACAGATAAATCCGCAAGCATACGGATACCATTGTAGCTTTCACCCAAAAGTATTCCAAGTATCGTATTCATAGGGAAACATGTGAGACTAACTATGATCTAACTTAACTAGGGGTAGCAACAAGGTTAAGATAAATAGGAGCGTAGAGAGGAAAACTAAGGTTCTCTAGTTCTGACTTGGGTAAGCTATATCTTCTACTATTCAACTAGGGACATTACTTAAAGAAAGACACCAACAGAGGATGCTTCCCGTAGTAACCGCGTCCTACTTGCCCTACAAACGGGAGGTGGACTACAGAGGATTCAACGAGGCTATAAGAGTCACCCTCATGAGCTACCACCGATCCAGAATGCAGGATACATCCATAAGTAACCAGAATCTAAGCACCAGACTTACACTAAAATTACTACTTTACTCTTCCCGGATAAAAAATAAAGCATTCAAACAAGTTGTGAACCTGATAAATAATATAAACAAGAAGCTTACTTGAATTAGAAGTTGATTATCAGAGAAATCTCAGAGGCAAGCTCAGATAGAACTTGGATCCGCCAAGGTACAAGCCGTAGAGAGAGCACTGATAGGCCGGCATCTCCTCCAAACTCTTCCCTTACTCTCCATCTCACTATTATTTATAAGACTAGATCCTATGGAGGACTAATCTTCTCTTGATAGTTGGCTCTGATCCTGAAGATATGAATTAGGGTTTTAGGGATCTGCTGAGGGAAGGGGGTAGGGGCTGATATATATAGGCCGAAGCATCAATCCTGAGCCCTCGGATCAAATCGACTTGAATAAACGGTGAAGATTGGATCTCAATGGCGATGGGAAACCAACTTTCGAAGCGGAGGCTGACTGGTGGGACCCACATGCCGGTCGACCTATAGGTGGGGCTGGCCAGCCCCACATGGGAGCCCCTCAGGGTCTACTTTGGTGGAGAGCTTTCTGGAGTCTTCTAGAATCTTCCCACGCTGTTTACACGACGGGATTCTATAATTTCCTTTAACGAATGAGTCCCCCTTGACTGTTTTCTAGATAAACCCTGCTGAAAACACAAATTCACCAAAACGCATGGAATTTATTAGTTTAAACCCTTATACCTATGTTTGGAGATAAAATTAAGTATAAATGCAGGTTATGTTGACGGTTTATAATTGGTGTTAGTGACCATCAACATAACACTGCAAGGATTACCCTAGTTGACTTACAAGTGTAAGAACCAACTATATGATACACTACAAGGGGAAGATCACCCCAAACTACTCCAAAGTGGCTTAACTAAGACAGAACAACAACTGGCCAATCTTAAAAACCAAATGATGCAACATCCCCTTCCTCAAAGCACAATGCCTGTTTCTGAGCAAACGGCTACGAGTAAGACCAGTTGCTCATAGCAACCAAATTAACATGTAATACTGGCCCAACTTAAAACAGCCTACTACTTGAACTCACTAACTCAACAACAGGTAGAAGAGAACAGATAGAATTGCAATTTGTTCAAGGACTAATAGATATGTAACAAGGCAATGTACATGGATTAACCACAAATATAGACAAACAAAATTTACATCTGTAAAAATACAAATTTATAGTAGTGTAAGTTTAACAACAAACCACTGTAATTTGAAGTAGATCATACACTAATCAAGCATAACTAAGGCACTGCAACAGGCAAAAATTTCATAGAACTAACAAATGACACACAATCACATCTCCTGAACCCATAGCCGCACCCACAAAACATGGCGGCAAAGAGACCGCATCGGCGCTGGAGCAAAAACATGGCAACAAATGCCGAATCAATAAGGTGCATCCCCAGAACATAGCCGCGCAGCTCCAGCATCCCCGGTGGATCAAAACATCGGCAACAAAGGTCGAATGAACAAAGCGGATCCGCAAAACGCTAGAGCAAATCCACAGCGACAAAAGCTGAAACAACTGGTACCATACCCAGAAAATGGTGGCGCAGATCCCGCATCCCCACTGGATCTAAACCTCGGTGACAAACCCTGGATGAACAAGGCATCCAACCACCGACAGAAATCAGAGATTTAGAACAAATGAACAAAAACCACCACATCCAAACCACTCACTAAGTCGAGAATGAACCCTAACAACGAAGAGCACAATCAAATCAAGGAAGCCGAAGGAACTTACCTCACCAAACCCTAGAAATCGCCAGTCGCCATGGCGGGGAATGGAGAGTCGCCGGGCAGTGCCATGAGGAAGACGAAGACGAAATGATACTAGGAAATGGGGGAAACAGTAGCGCTAACACGTTGACCCCACATGATAGAGACCAGCGCAGCCAACAATGATGCAGCGACTTCGGGTGTTAGACACTACACGATCCAATGGCAGCACACGCCATGAATCAAATCAGGCAGTGACAAATCTGGTTGCCAGCAAAAGACAAAACATGCGGTTGATGTTTAGCAATTCTAGAAATTTTCTAGCAAGTATATAGACGTGTATTATCAAGCTGTATGTGATGGGATACACAAGCTGTATGTCTAGGAAAGCATCCAGTCCGAATGGCTGGACCGTAGACTCAGGCTGAACGGAGCGCACGAATTCTCCTGTGCATTGCTAGCTTGCACAGGTGCTGCAGCATGAGGCCCATGGGTGGCCCACATGAGGGACGCAGCGCATTCGCTGGACACAGGATTCCAACTACGAGAGCTTTCGTCCAGGTAAAGTACGCATGTTATCTTGTAATCGTATGTTTTTTTTTTCTTTTCTTTTCTCTTTTCTTCTCTTTTCTTTATTTTTTTTCTTTTCTTTTCTTTTCTTTTATCTTTTTCTTTTTTTCCTTTCATGTTTCATTTTTTATTTATATTTCTTTTTTGTTTTATGTGTTTTTTATATTCTTTTCATTTTCATTTTTTATGTTTTCTTTTATTTATTTTTTATTTTCTTTTATTTACATTCTTTCTCTTTTATTGTTTGTTTCCTTTCTTTCTTCATTTTTTATTTTTGTTTCATGTGATTTTTTATTATTCTTTTTATGTTTTTTATATTTTTACTTATTTTATTTCTTTTTCTTTACTATAACTATTTATCTTGTTTGTTTTATTTTATTTTTATATTTTATTCTTTTTAGTATTTCTTTGTTTTTCTTTTTCTCTTCCATCTTTATGTTTTCTATAGACTTTTTTATTTTTTCATTTTTCTTTTTACTTTACTTAATTATTTTTTCATGTTTAATTTTTTTATTTTCTATATTGCTGAGATGCTATGTTCATATAGTATAGATGTGATATTTCGTAATGATTTTTTATGATGTTCTATGTTGTTTTTTTGTGTTTATGTAGTATACAAGTGATGTCCTATGTTTTTTTATATTCATGTGTTATACATGTGATGTTTTTTATGTTCTCGTGGTATACATGATGATGTTCTATGGTGTTTTTTGCGATGTTCGCACAGCATACATGTGATGTTCTAAGATGTATTGAGTGATGTTCACGAAATATATATGTGATGTTCTATATTGTATTTAGTGATGTTCTATAGTGTATTTAGTGATGTTTACTTAGTACACATGTGGTGTTCTATGATGTATTGATTGATGTTCATGAAACATATATGTGTTGTTCTATAATGTATTTAGTGATGTTCTATGGTGTTTTTAGTGATGTTCACTTAGTATACATATGGTGTTCTATGATGTATTTAGTGATGTTCATGTAATATATATGCGATGTTCTATAATGTATTGAGTGATGTTCTATGGTGTATTTAGTTATTTTAATGTATTTAGTGATGTTCTATGGTGTATTTAGTTATGTTCACTTAGTATACATGTGATGTTCTAAGTATATTTAGGATGTTTGAAAAGTATCCCTGTGATGTTCTTTGATTTTTTTTTCTCTATTACGTGTTTTTATTTTTTCCTTATGCTTTGCTCCAAATTTTATTATTATTTATTTATGTTATGTATATTATAATAATAATTTCATGAACCTAAAACTACAATACTGAACATTTTTATTGTGAAGGCGGAACATTATTTTTTGAACCTAGAATATCACCTCTGTTCAATAATAAAAGAAAATGTTCTGTCTTTATAGAATAAATGTTCATTAATAAAATTTTATGTAAATATATTGACGTGGGTCTTATTTTGAAGGATTTACTGTAAGAAACATAATGGTGCAATCGGAATTCAATTTGAATACTCAATTTAGTAGTTTCAATTTTTATTAGTTTGTAGAAAATGACATGTAACTTCCTACACGCAAATCAATCAATAGAATAAAAAATTAATAAATAGACTCATGTTCGTTCCCTTTCTACACGCACAGACTTCCCCGCGTGGACCGGGGGCGGGCGGGAATCATCAGACAGAGTTTATTGTCTGAATACCTGGACCCTAGCAGCTCCCAGCTCGTCTAGTATATATAGGCTATTAGCAGCCATGTATGCGTGTCCAAATGAAGCAAAGGTTAATTGCATTCAATTCTGCCTAAGCTATATTCCATCAAAATGTTCATCATAATAAATAAACAAAAATTAACCAAAATATTAATTGCAGCTATTCCTGCCTTCATGGGACTCCTAAATGTTCATCACACCATTCTATTTTAAGTTAGGATTTTAGTTCTGCCTAAATGAGACTCCTAAACGTTCATCACACCAAAAATATTCACTCAAAACGACATGACTACAAATAATACCTAGAGTAAAATTGCATTTATTTCTACCTAATTAATTATGCTCTATCAAAACATTTATTACAATCCAAATTAAGTTAGGATTTTAGTTCTGCCTAAATGGGACTCTAAACGTTCATCACACCATTCTATTTTATCATTCATGGTGATGAGGACATCACTTCTTCATTACATACAAGCCAAGGAGAGGAGGAGGACTAGCATGTGCGTCTAATTCATCTTTCTCATGGTGGAGGCCTAGTCCAACTGAAGTTGGAGCCTATCTCGGGTTCTAGGACCAGTCTGCCTTAAATTGGTCACCCAAGACGCATCCGGACTCCGTTTCCGATGATCCACATATGGTTGGAAAGCTAATTTGATAAGGAAGCCAATCCAAGTGGTCTCACGTCAAAATACCTTCGGAATAAATAGAAATAATTAAAACAAGTCAGTATCCAGAATCTGCCAGGGTGCTACGACACCGTCTTTTGGTCCGTTGGACTATGTATCGTGTTTGGGCCCATTAGAGGGCGTGTCCAGGGGGACGACGCCGAAGACTCTATAAATAGCAGTCGTCGCTCTTCTTAGGGTTTGAGTTTTGTTTAGTTCTTGATTTTCTCGTGAAACAAACATCATTTTGCTGTAACTGTGCCGCCAAGGCTGCTTGCTATGAACCAGGGCCCCAGTTTTTGATCTTGTTCGCCTGTGGCGATTAGTCCTTTCAAATAAAGACTTGAACTCCTTGTCATCATAAGCCTCATATTTATTTGTAATTTTAGATTGCGTTCATCCCGTTCTTACTTGTGTTCTCAATTCGCTTGCAGGAAAGCCTTCTTGGCATGGTCAATCGTGTTCGCATGGTTGATAACCAATGGAGCAGTGGTGTAATAGATGCGGGGGGGTCCGAATCAGTCTTGGTTCGAAGCCTAGATCGTGAACGTCGAGTCTCCACTAGTCAACGCTATCATACCTTTCGAAAGATCGGGCCTAGTCTACATCAAGTGGTATTAGAGACCTTGTTGCTCGTTAGGTATAACTTTATTTTTTCCTTTAAATTGTTACTGTTTTTGCATTACCTATAGTCCACAAAAAGGAAAAAAATATACACCGCTACATATTCCCTGTCTTATAGCCACGTTGTGCCGTGCAATTTTGTCTCTGTGTCATGTGGTTGAGTTTGTGCCCTAGGTAAGCTCTGGTTGTTGGTTTTAGATCATTTTTTAGTCTAGTTTGTGTTTTTCCTTTGTTTTTCATCATAATCCATGAACATCTTCAAGTCTTGTTGTGTTTCCTTTATATCCATCAAACCCTAGTCCATGCCATCTAATTTGTTATACTTATCTGCACTGTTTCCATCAAATCCTTGCTGTCATGACCAATTTTGCGCGCATTGTTTCCGTTTTGTCCTCTAATTTGGAGTCAGTTCGTAAAACTGGTCTAGTTTTCGCATACGAACTCGGATTTTGACGTTCCATATATCAAAATCGATCAAAAATTTTTTTGGATCCATCCATCCCCTACCTTGTCGAGGTCAGAAATTTTTATTTTGATCAAAAACTGGTCACATGATCCTCTTTTCGTGGTCACAAGCTTTTTGTCGATTTTGAGCATATCTTCTGAAATTTCCACATGTCACGCCTTTCACTTGTTTAAGCTCATATTTTATGTGGTTACTTCTTTTGTGCTCCTAAGTGAAGAAAAAATATAAAAAAATAAAAAGAAAAAGTCAAAGAATCCCAAAAAACAACGACAACCCAAAAAATAGAGAAAAAAGGGAGGGGCAAAAGTGGAACAATATCTAGAGGAGCACATAGAGAGCGTCATTTGAGCTGTGTTTGCGTGTGCTAATTTCTGCCTTGCTCCTAATCATATTCCTGCTGTTCATATCACCTAATACATCTAGTACTTGGAACATGAGTAGGCCAGCAACTAAGACAAGTACTTGGGATACTTATTCAGCTTTGCTATTCGGTTGTGAATTTTGCTATTCCTTGCTACTATATTGTGCCTGTTTAAGCTCTACTTTCTTCTAACCAAGTATAGGTTCGCCTTGCAACTGTTACACTCAAGCTACAATGGTATCACAGTCACTGACCGATTGCATCATCTGTTGCTTTGGTAAGAACACTTGTAAGACTATGGTAAGACGCTTGAGAGTTAAGTGCCTTGTTTTTCCTTATCCACAACCTAAGTAGTTGGTAGAGATAATACTATTTGTGTTGTCTTCTTCTTTCTACTAACCATGTCAGGAGAAGCAAAAGGCAGCAGCAAAGGAAATAGGGACACACCTATAGATTTCAATGACTATATTTCTAAGAATGAGCTTCGTGTTGTTCTTGATGACAAGTTCAATGAGATCCTTCAACAAATCATCAACTTGGCCAAGAGGATTGAAGATGTTGAACAATGACATATTAGACCACGTCCTGAAGATGATGATGATGATCTCTTTGAGGAGGATGATGACGACATGGAGGCTAAAGCCGAAGCTCAATGACATGCTGAGGATGCACATAACCGTAATCGGTTGAACTTTAACCGACGTGGTATGGGAGATAATAACCAAGGTAATAATGATCCTTTCTCTAAAACCAAGTTTAAGATACCTCCTTTTTTTGGTTTTGTTGATCCTAAAGCATATTTAGATTGGGAGATGGTTGTATATCAAAAATTTAGCTCCCACCAAGTCCCTAAAGAATATAGAGTTAGTCTTGCTACTAGTGAGTTTACTAGTTTTGCTCTTTCTGGTGGATTGATATTTGCAATAATGTTAATGTTAATGCTCAAATACTTCAAACCTATACTGTACTTAAATGACGAATGAAATCAAGATTTGTTCCTCCATACTATCAGCATGATCTACGATTAAAACTGCAACGTTTAAATCAAGGTAGTAAGACTATTGAGGAATATTATCAGGAGCTTTTAATTGATCTAGCACATAGTAACATACAAGAGGATGAAATGGATAAGTGTTCTAGATTTTTTGGAGGTTTGCATCGTGAAATACAGGATGTTCTTGACTATAAAGAATGAACTAGATTTTTCCAATTATATCATTATGCTCTTAAAGCTGAAAGGGAAGTACAGGGACGACAACCTAGGCGTTTCATGACTCTGTTGTTGGGATTATGCCCTAGAGATAATCATAGAGATGATTATATTGCCTTGTATCCATGATATATTATGAGTTCATTAAATTTCCATTAAAGACAACCTGTATCGATTAGCAATTTTATGAATTGTTTGTGAAACTCTTTTACTTGTATAGTTATTCTAATGTTGTCCCTGGTCAGAGTTTATGTGAGGACACACATGAATAATGGATCAACACATTATTAGTTGATGACTATGTTTCACAATTCATAGACATGGAGATGTCAAACTAATAATGTGGGCACATGTATGACATGGGGCTGGACTGACCCAACGTGAGATGTTATTATTATCTCCATTCATGTCATGTACGTTATGTCCTTAGACCTGAGATTGTTGTATGTATTCAAGATGTGAAACGACCTACTCAGGGACTATCAAATGCTACTCCGTAACAGGGTAGTTATAAAGGTGGTTTTGGGTTTGTCGGGAAATATGCTATGAGACATAGACAATCAAGATGGAATTTGCCCCTCTCTATATATGAGAGAGATATCACTAGATCACTCTACTGATTAGATCAAGAAATGTATGGCCGTGCTTGGGTTAAGTGTTAAGCTATGAGTTGGACCAAATATCATGAGGTAAGGGAATAACAAGTATGTGGTTTTGTGGTGGTTCGTCTGATATGATCTTTGCGTACACATAGGAGCTGACATGCCTTGCTAGAGGCTACTATCAACTAATGGCCGAGTAGGAGTACTCAGGCCATGTCTATGTGTGCGTGAACCCATAGGGTCGCACACTTAAAGGGCTGGAAGCCTAATTCGGATTGGATCTGAGTTAGACAAGGCTTAGGGTTACTAATGGGCCTCCAACTCGGGAGCTCATTAGGGATGCCTATAAATATGTGGGGTGGGCAATGGGGCTAAGGTATCCCACGCCTTTTGGTAGCCGCCGCCACCCATCCTACGCCCACACCTACTGCTCCTCGCGGACCTAGTAGTCTGGAGGCGCAATGCTTCCTCCCTATACGTGTGGATACCTCGGAGGTGCTGCATCTAGAGCACAAGGATGAACAGCACGAAGGGGATGGATGGACGGACGACCTCACAACTGCATGGCACTGCTATGACGTGTTCGACTATATCGAGTCGCTTCCGCTGCACCTACGCGTCTAGTGGTAATCCCGTGATCTATAACTAGCAGTAGATCCTGGTTTATGAGGTCAAAATTTTTGTTTTCTGGCTAGCATAGCATCCTCATAACCCTACATCCGTCCACTCCTTCATGTCCAACCGAGGTGAGTAAATTTTCTGATGTGCAGACACCACCAGCACCTATAAAGAAGAGTTCTTCTATCACACCTTCTTCTAGTGGATCTGCTACACCTTCCTCTAGCAGCTCTTCTAAAATTGTTTGCCACCACTGCAAGGGCATGGGACATATTACTAAAGAATGCCCTAGCAAATGTGCATATATTGCTACTGATGATAGTGGGTATGCTAGTGCTAGTGATGAAGAGAATGAATTTGCATGTGCAACTGATCTTTATGTAGATAAAGTTGCGGATAGTGCTGAAGATCCTGATGAGGTAATTGATAGTGTGACATGCACTGCAAACTACAAATCAATCCTTATTCGGCGTGTTTTGAGTACACAAGTTGAGCCAGTAGATAAGCTACAACACCACAATTTGTTTCAAATGTTCCTCATTGTCAATAATTTCCATGTTCATGCTATAATTGATGGAGGGAGCAGCAATAACTTGGTAAGTTCTAAGCTTGTCAAGACCCTTGGTTTATCTACATGTGCTCTTCTACATTCATACCACATTTAGTGGTTCAACAATAGTGGTAAGGCAAAGGTAACACAATCTGCTCGTGTGCATTTTTCTATCGGATCATACCATGATTATGCTGATTTTGATGTCGTGCCTATGCAAGCGTGTTCACCTTTATTAGGCCGCCCTTGGCAATATGATAATAATGTTCTACATCATGGTAGGTAAAATAGATATACTTTTATATTTAAGGGAAAGACCATTGCTTTACTTCCTTTAACTCCTGTTGAAATTGTGCAATATGAAAAGGAACTTGCTGAAAAGAAAAAGAAAGGTCATGATAAAGACTTTAGCAAATCAATAAATGAACCATCAAGTAACATGAAAGAAGTTTTATTTGCTCTTAAATCTGTTCTTGCTTGTCATGATGAACCTTGTTATGCTTTAACTTGTACATCGCCTATATGTCCATTTGGTCCTGCTTCTAGTGCTATGCCTCTTGTTGGTACTAACCTTTTGTAGGAGGAGGATGAATTCCCAGTAGGGAAGCCACCATGGCAGCCGCCTTTGTGAAGGATTGGGCGCCAAGATGAACGTCTTCTTCTAGAGCCATCGTTGTTATCATTCAATGGAGGAGACGATCTACTTCAGTCGTGGACGACTTCAATTCAAGAAAGGGAGGATGATGAGGACATAACTTCTTCATAACATATAAGCCAAGGAGAGGAGGAGGACCAACATGGATGTCTAATTCATCTTTCTCATGGTGGAGGCCTAGTCCAACTGAAGTTGGAGCCCATCTCGGGTTCTAGGACCAGTCTGCCTTAAATTGGTCACTCAGGACGCATCCAGACTCCGTTTTCGATGATCAACATATGGTTGGAAAGCTAATTTGATAAGGAAGCCAATCCAAGTAATCTCACATCAAAATACCTTCGGAGTCAATAGGAATCATCGAAACAAGTCAGCATCTAAAATACCCCTTTGCCAAGCCCTTCAAGTCTAGGTATGGGCGCATTGCTATTTCCACCACCGGTGGTCTCACCGAAGCACCACCAAGCTCCAAGCTCGTCGTGGTCAATGCAAGCTCGAGCCTTTTCATTTTTTATCTCTCTCATCCTGTCACCTCTTAGGTCATAGGAACTCACATCGGTGACCATTTAGACGCTACCGCCCTAATGGCACCGAAACATGGACACACACCGCCGTGCCATCGCCGTCATTGCGACATGCATGTGGGCAGAGCTCACCGCTGCCTCACTAGAACCCTAACCCACCCTAGATAGCTTTGTTAGGATTATGTGAATCCGTAGCACACCTCACTAGAGCACATGATGGCCGAAGAACATTGGCATACCATTACGCTACCTCCATCATCCGCCATTGCCGCCGCTGAGCCATCTTCGGTGAACCCTAGGTCACGTCTTCACCACCAACCGACGCGGTTTGATTTGGGGAACATGTTGGTGTCACCCTCGTCGTCGATGATCTCGCCGCTGGTGTGATAGGGCTGGCCAGAGCGCCTCCCCTGCCCTGGTATCATTGACGTGTGGGTCCTACTGACAAGCGGGTCCTAGCTGTCAGCGGTTGCATTAAGAATTTGAATTTATTCTTTTTTAGAAATATAGGCAAACTTTGAAAATTCATAAGTAGAGTTGTAGATGTCCATTTTGGATGAACCAAATTTTGTTGGATTCATCATGAAGTGTAATATTTGATAAAAATATGAAACCTATTGTTTTGAATGTTTTTCTAGGAGAATTAAATGGAGCTAGATAAGTGCTTTTTAAATTATTTTCAATCTTGTAAAATGCATAACTTGAGCTAGGAAAGTGATAAAATTGTGATTCAAATTTTTTTGATCTTGTGTTGACATGCTCTAGCTAAGAAAAATACTAAACCTATAGTAAGCATACTTGAAATATGGTCTTCCTATTTAATCTTAAATAATTGGTAGTTCCTATTGAAAATAAATAGGGTAAAAATACATAACTAATGATCATGCAAATTTTTACACAATGTTATGGTGCTAGGATGAATGTATGAAAAATATGAAATTTGTTGTTTGACACTTTTCACTAGGCTAAACTATTTTTTGCTAAAATAAGCCTATGCAACTTCTCATTTTTATAGAGATGGCTATACTTATCCAAATGGCATAAAAATTGTACAGTAGACTTTTGGGGTCATATGTAGGCTACTGTAATTTTCTCAGAATTTATTGTGCAATTTTGATATATTTTCCTTATTTCACCTTAGTGTCCAAATAAATTAATAAAGGCATGTAAATAATTTATTTGGGCTTGAACATCATGTTTTCTAGAGTGTGTATGATGCCTATGAACTGTTGGTACCATTGGTTTTGCCCAAATTTGATTGCTTGTTTGCATTGAAATATTAATTGCTCTATAATTCAATTTTAGTGACTATTTGGACAGTTTCGGTTGTTAAGTAAATTGCATGGGTAAGGTGATGTTTGCTGTGAATCTTGTCAATAACAAAGTTGTAGATAACTTACTTATCTTGCTTGTGTCAAATTTTTATGTCAATAGGCTTAATGGTTTGAGAGTTATAGCTGTTAGAAGTTGGTCTCTTGAAGTGCTTACTCTCTGGAAATTCTGGATAGATCTGGGAAATTATCTTGTTTGACTAGGATAGAGGTTGAATAAGCTTATGGTGAGTAAATAAAAGTGGTAGGGAATTTCATAATATTTTCTGAAACTCTAGGATCATAGCATTTGGTTGAGTAGAACTCCAGTTATGAACAAAACTTGTAGCTGTTGTGTTGTGGTCCAGGAATAGACTTAGTGTCGATTCTTGAAATTTCTAGAGAAGAGATATGCACCTACTCAGTAAATAAGAATTCAACTTTGTTATTATCCTAATGACCTAATCTAATAGTCATCATTTAACCATGCACATTATCATGTCCTGTCATCCATGACCCGTCTTATGCATTCATGATTCTCACTTTTTGCATGTGCATGCAATAGGTGTGACAGAAGAAATCACCATGTTGGAGTACGAGGCCGATCCCTAGGAAGAGCAATAGGAAGTATAGCAATAGGAGGCCCTAGGAGAAGGTGAGCCCCATGGTGAATAGTTGCCCGAGTGTCTAGATCATCAACCCTCAACCTTTGTGAAAGGCAAGCCCCAGAGCATTCTAAGCCTCCTATGTTTTCAAACTATCAACTTGAGTACTTTTATGTTGATGCATTAAGTACTAGGAGTTGATTGGAACCACTTGCTACATATATCTTCATTGTTCAGATATATATCTTGAATCCTATGTAGGTTCAGGATCGAATATATGCTTAGCCATGCTTAGTCGGTAGAAGTCGGGTGATTACCTATCACCTGCATGATATAGGCTGATAACTAATCATGGTTGGCTATATTTGCTAGCGTGGAAATAACCATGTGTCAATGAATAAAGGAGACCGGGTGGGATCATGATAGAGAAACAACAAGGCATGAAGGTCTTAGGTGCCTATCTATCCCTGTCTATGTCGATTAAGGATCGATTCGTTGTACATCCTCATATCATGTCGAACACATGCCTAGCACTTAGCTTACCAAATCCGATGATACGACCATGAAGCCAAGTACTTCAATTCAGGTCGGGCCCTGATAAGTAGAAGTGCGCACACTGGAGGTAGTAAGGATGTGTGGAGAGCCAATGGCGTGAGTCCAAGGGTGGGTTCGAGTCCTGATCTTCCTAGAAGATTGGTAGAATCTTTGAGGGTACGGCGCTGATTGGACCCACGACTATACTTGAATTGTACCAAAGGTGATCTAAGGCTACCTTAGCGTGGGTGTGCCTCAGTTTGTGTTAGGAATAAATTCCCCAGCTGGTTAGGAATCGATTCGAATCGCTGTCTCTCCCGGATAGTGAGAACTTGACTGAGCAGCGGCAACGTAGAAGCACTAATTGAAACTTGGTGGTTATGATGATTGCTCAATGTAATACACCGGATATGGTTACTAATGCTTGTTTAGCTTGATCAAGTGCTTTCTCTTGTATAGGTGCTAATTTAGAGATGCTTAATTGAATGGGGATAACTTGAAGCTAAAGATATTATATATTCAAGTTATGCACTTAAGCTTTTTATGCAAAATGTTGTCAAGCTAGCTCCAACTTTAAAGCCTTGCATACTCCTTGGTGTCTTATTATTTTAGTTTATGACGGGTAAGTCTAGCTGAGTACATTCTCGTACTCAGGGTTTATTCCCATTTGTTGTAGATGATGTGATGTACCATGGTTACTGCAAGCATTGCATAACTCCTATAGTTGATGGAGAGTAAGACCAAGGGCATGGTCATTCTATATCATCTCATCTATGTGCTTTTGTTGGAGATGATCTTAAACTGGCTATGTATTTGAACTATCTTGATGTTGTTTCAAAACTATGTTGCTTCCGCTACTTCTAAATTTGGGTTGTAATAACTTTGTTGAAACTCTGATGTATGAGAACTATTTGTAAACCTATTATAACATGTGACTTGTATGTTGAATCATGTACGATCTTGGCTTGTATGTTGGTTGATTCAAGATCCTTCGTGGTACTCGATGGACTACCAGATTTATATGGGCTCAAGTATGATGGTTTGACTGCCTCGATGGTTGCTATTGTACTTGTGCTCTTATCAATTGGACGGTTCTGTTATATTATGTGTTGATATGGCAATGATCTTAACAATGATTACTAGGTATAATTGCACTAATCAATGTATGCTTTGACTTGTAATTAAGAATGACTTAGAAGTTATTCCTCTAATATTCTACCTGACTATGCTAATGCCATAGAAAGAAGTGTTCTAAGTTATTTATCATTATTATTAATCAATACTTATCATATATCTTATCCTATGACTTACCCATGTTATGAGTAGAACATTGGTTATGGTTTATTTCTCCATCAATAGTATAAGTAATCAATACATGTCCGTGTGAGACCTTCCCTGTGGTAAAAATATAAATAACAATACCTAAAATACTCTCGAATGAAGTGCTACAATGGAATATTATCTGTGCGCTTGTAGATTCCTTTCATATATATATATATATATATATATATATATATATATATATATATATATATATATATATATATATATATATATTCATATTTATTCTTCCTAGTCACATAAATTAATAAAGAACTACTTAGTATTATTCTAGTAGTAATGCTATGTAGTACCAACAAGTATCTCTGGAATCATCACTAGGGATGACAACCTAGTAAAGTAATGTTATAAGATATAGGTTTATAATAGGTGGCTATTAAAACAAGTGACAAGTTAATAAATACTAATATTTACCCACGCTATAGTTCGGTAGTGTGTGAGACTTGAGGTCTAGGAGTCGCCATAAGTCAACACAGCCTATAATATAGGAGTTGTAATGTTGTTTGATTGTCTAGGTCTTATGTTGCTATGCTTCTTGTGCTTCTTAATGTCTGAGTGTAGGATATAGAAGCTATTTTGTGTGTTGTATGTGAGGCTCCAAATCTTAGTTATCTTAGTTAGCAAACCCAAAGCCATCCTATGACTAGACAAGTGACCCCAGCTATCGAAGTCAAAAGTATAGAGCTAATGCATCATAATTTTCCTTGCAAAACCTGGTGCACTGATGCATGTAGAACACCTAGTAAAAGCCATCAACCTTAGATGAGCCCGTAGAGCCATCCCTTCAGGAGGTGGTAACCCCTAAATCTCGGGGACGAGATTCCTGTAAGGGGGTGGACTGTAACAACCTAGGTTTTTATGCAACCCAAAATTATGAACTTTTTAAAAAATTTCATGCGATGTGTGAAGCATATAGTCACTAGGTCGAACCCAAGCCAAATTCCTTCCTTTCTTGGCTCAACTTCAAGACTAGGACTTTGTAATCTTGTGCACTGCAAATAATTTAGTTGCATAATTGAGTGCCTTGAGTTCGTTCTTGTTGGGAGTTTGTTGTTTGATTGTAGGTTTAGTTAGCTCTTAGTTTGGATCAAAAAACCCTAAGGAAAAATAGGAAAAGCCCTCCTCCTTTTCTTCCAACCAGGCTTGCCAACCATCCTCTTGGCCCAGCCACCTGGCCCAACCCAGTCGTAGAGGCCCACCCTCTACTCGCGTGCGCAGCACGCGCAAGAGGAAGCCACCGTCTCTTTCCTTCACGAGCGCGGCACGAGAGCAGAAGAACCATCACCGCTTGTGGTGCCCTAGCACCAGCGTCGGAAGCCAGACGACCGCATGCCTCCATCTCCTTCTGTCGCCCCTCCGTTGCTTTTCCGTGTCAGCAGTGTCGTCTTCTTCCTTTTCTGTCCCCGCGCCGTTGCTTTTCATCGACGACAGCCAGCGTCCGAGCGAAGCCAAACCGCCCCACCTCAGATGACCTCGCGCTTGCATCAGCAGGCCCCACCGCAAGGCCAGGCAAGCGCGGCACTCTGACCGCGCGGACGGAGCCCCGATGCTCCACTTCGTGAAGTTTCCGAGCCGCGCCACCTGCTCCAGGTCCCAGATGATCGCCATGTCGCACCAGCCATCACATCCACGGCATGGACGTCGGAGCCCTCGCCTAGAACCCTAGCTCCACGGAGATAAGAACCCCGGCCGGCCTCGCCTCCTCACCCTCTCCTTTCCCTAGCCGCCACAACCCTCTCCAACCCTCTGCCTCCATTCCGTTCACAAGAGAGCCATAGCCATGGCGCCCGGAGGTCAAGACGATGCCGGCTACGGCACCTCCGCGGCGCCCCTGCAGCACCGCCACCACGACCGCGCTGCCAACATCCCCGCGGCGTCTGTCTTCCTAGAGTCGCGCCTCAGCCGCGAGACCACCCCGACATGCACGGCATTCTCAACACGAACGCGACGCCGACGCGCCACCGATGCCCTGACTCGATGCCAAGCCACCGTCGTCCTTCGTCGTGACCACCACCACGTCCTCACTGAGCCAGCCGCGTCGAGCGTCTAGCCTCACCTTACAATGACGCCAAGAAGCTCCTCCACCGAGTAGCGGCAAGCCGCGCCCGTCGAGCCATGACGCGCCGCGCGAGGACGGCACGGCGGCCATGCCACTGCAGCAAGCTGACCACAGCACGACGTCGCGCCTGCCGTCGTCCCCGTCCTCGCCAAGCGACCAGTTGGTCTCCGTCGCCTCAAGGTCCTTTCTTTCGCCCTAGCCACCCTCCTGGATTCCGTTCCATGGCAGCTCAAGATGTTTTCTTGGACGTAGGCGTGACCCCATCCCTCTCCGTCGGACCGCGAAGCCAGAAGCCACGGAGCAGTGGTTGCGTCGTCACCCATGCAGCCACAGCGACTCCACAGCCTCGCTGCGTCGGCCTCGGTGATCCTGCCCCCAACATCACCGCGGCACCACAATGCCAAGCCCCTGTCGCTCTTCGTCGTGAGTACCTCCACGACCTGTACCGTGAGCCCGAAGCCTACCATTCATGACCATCCCGACCGCCTTCACCACGAACTCCGGGAAGCCGCATGACGATGACTGTGTCGTCAAGTCGCAGCTTCGCCTCGCCACGGCGCGGAGCCGCAGACATCGCGGCTAGATCTAGCATCCGCTGCCACCAATGGATTCATCTCCGCCCATGGCCAAATCCACCTTGCCAGAGCCCGGAGCGCGACTGCCTGCGTCGAACCCTTCCTGCACCAGGCGACTTGCCTCCCTCAAGCCCATCGGTGAGCACCCAAACCCCCAAAGTTGATGCCTTCCTACGCTGCCTGCCCGACCTTCGCGCTACCTCCTCTTCCGGTTGCGCGCGGACGTGGTCACCGCGAGCCACGTCGCGTGGTCCGTGCGGCGCCACCAGCGCGTTCGGGCTCCACCACCACGTCCATGGCTAGAATTGCCACCTGAACCCTTGCACAGCACGGCGGCGGCCATCGTGGCCTTGCTACTGCCTGTCCAGGCGCTCTGCCTCGCCCTGTTCTGCCGTTCTTCGTCACGACCCCGCAGCCCCGACATCACTGCGTCGAGCCGTCATGGCCTCGCACCTTCCTGCACCATGTGATCTCCCGGCGTCAAGCCCCAAGTGAGCGCCGAAAAACCCGGCCTTTTTCCTTGGACGCCATTGATTTGTGTTCGACCTTCGTGCCGCTACTTCCTTGCCATGAAAGCACAAGCCGCTGGGCACCGGGCGCACGTCACGCTACTGTGCCATCGGCGGCTCACCAAGCCGCGCATGCACACACAGACCAGATGCCACAACGTCTACTTCTGGCCTTTCGCCGAGCACTAGTGTGCGGTCTCCCACCTGGAACAAAGACCCTAAGGCCATGCCTTCCCTGGCCATGGACGGATTGCCGCTAGACGGCTACTGTGTTGTTGTCTCTGTGCCATCGCACACACAGAGACCGCATGAACACAGCACACCCACGCGGGTAGCCACCCATGGCCGCCGCATGGCCTCGCCACCCTCGCGGCCAAGGCATCGCCTTGTACACGCCCATGACCCGGCGCTACCGCACACGCCGCGGTACCCGGCTCTACTATGCTCGCCACCCATCACCTTGCACAAGCCGAGCCTCACCTCCCTCCTCCTTGTCATGCGGTCACGCTCTGAGCACCGCGTCACAAGAGCGAACACGAAAGCCCAGGTCTTGCCTTTCCCTGGTTGCCTAGCTAGTTGCCTAACTGCCGCTGCACCAAGCCACCAGCGGTTGGACACCATAGCCGTGGCAACACCGTCGCTGCTAGAACACCTGCGGTCACCTACACGTCACACACGACCGTGGCCTTGAGCCTGCAAGGGCACGGTTGCGAGCACTGGCTTGACGTGCTCACCGCCGCCGTGAACCACGCACATGGCCACGCGCCACCAAAAACCTGCACACGCACCTTCATGCGGTGACTCTCGGCCCTGCCTTCATACGCTGTCATGAGAGCCCCGGATCACCACCGCAACGACGCTATCACCTTGGCCGAGAACCAAGCCGGTGGACGAACCACAAGCACGCCTTCATCCACGCCGTGACCAACCCCTACTTCGCCTATGGAAAGCCTTGAACCGAACCCCCGAGCGACTACGACAACGTAGCTGTGCTACTGGCAATGAGCCCTACCGCGTCAAGTGACCTGTCGTCCGCAAGCCCATCGAGACCTCGTCGATTGAATGACATCGATACCCATAGAAACATAGCGCGTACACCTAGCACTCGCCGTGTCCTTCCGTGGCACTCACGCCTCGGACGACACTAGCATGAGTCTATTTTGTCACACGGTCGAGCACCTTGGCATGACCTTGGATACACAACCATATAGCACCAATGTCACTCGCCGCCGCTTGTGCAAGACCTAGCCCGCACTGTTGCAGCCACCACGAACCCGAGTGCACCGAGGACTCCACGGCCTAACCATGGCTGTGACCGAACTCTCAGAGGCCATCCATGACACCTAGGCCACCCTCGCTAACCTATGTTAAGCTGACCCTCGCCCTCCCACTTGGGAGGCATATGACATATCTCGACTCCGCTCTAACCATACACGCACACCACGTGTACCATCACGGACATGTGTGTTTTAGCCAAGACCTTGGCTTGCAACTGTAGCACACCCAAAGGTGTCACCAAGCAACATGCGGACGTTGTCATATGCACCTGCACAGCGGACTCAAGCCACCAAGACCATGCGCTGCCATTGCCCTAGCACAGCAATAGCTCGGCTACCAAGCTTTTAGGCCCTCTGCATCGCTAGTAGCCTAAGGCCCTTTGCCACATCATCCGAGCACCTATGGTCTTGGTTGTCCCGTTGTTGGAGCTAAGTTGATCACGTGCAGCCCTGCCATCAAGCCTTCACGTGCACCACCACCTCGGCCACAACATAACCGGATTGAGTCTCGACCTACAACCTGTGCAACCACCCCAGCATTCGAGTGTGGTAGTATGAGGACCAACCTAATCCCAACCCTTGTCATAGACAGACCTCCACTTGATAGTATCGCCTTTACCCAACCCTTGCTTGACATAGCTTCAATAGTCCAACCCTTGTAGCCATGGAACCTAACGCCAACTTAAGGGGCACATCGACCATATATCCATGTCGAACCTAGTCTCACCATGGCACCTAACTTAGACCCAAAGCCACCTTGCGCCTGCCAAAGCTTAGGTCGAAGCCATAGGTTCGCAGCCATGTATGAGTGAAATTAGTTCTTCTTCGTTCTTTGGGCTCTTTGTGATAATCCATAGTTTATAGGGTTATCGGTTGGATGTGCGTCATCTCTGAAGGAGGATCCATGGAGTGGAGCTGGCCGTGGAGGTGGAAGACCCATACCGATCAACTACATTGACTGACGAAGTCTTGTACCACTACTACCTCAACATCACAGGTGTCATGGCAGCACCTTTTACTTAGAGAATCCTATTAGGCATTGCAAAGTAGAACTGCTAGCGCTTTACATTTATTCCTTTGCTAGAATATGTGATGCATGCAATTACCTGAGCCTTGATTGAAACCACTTCACCCTGATTACCTAGCTCCATGCTCACACTTATATGTGTCTGTCTGCTTGCTTGCATTTACTCCATCATAATTACATATATTTCTTGTTATGTGATGTGTGATGGGTGTTTGGATGTTGTGGATGGTGGTTGGGGTTTAGCCGTGAGGCACCCCCATGAGGTGTGGTTTGATACGTGATGGGAGCGGTGAATCCCGAGTGGGTGGTGGTGATGTGAGGAAATCTAGAGATATTCCTTGCCCTCGACCTGATTCTTGGAGATACTGGCTAGAGTGAGAGGTTATCGTGGTGTAATGAGTGCACCAATGTAACACCCTAAAATTTACCTCTTGTAAAATAGAGCTAAAATAATTTATTTATGAATTTTTGTGCACTTGAAATATAGGAAATAAAAATTTTCATTAAATTAAAATACATCATAAGGCAGTAACATGTGTGAGCATATATGCTGTTGCATCTTATTTATTGTGATGGATGGTGTTGATTCAAAACTCCAAAGTAATTTGGAATGCTTTTGAAATGAAGTTAAAAATGGCTTTGAAATAAAAGAAAAGAAAGAAAAGAAAATTAGAAAATAAAAGTATTTTTAAAGTTATAAAGTTTGTCTTGGAAAGCCTAACAAAATTTTCCATTTTTAATTGAGTAGGAAAGTATATTTGAATCTATACTTGAATTTGTTTGGAAATTGGCTTGGGATTTGAAAACTAGAAATGGAAAGGTCTTGATTTTGAAAACCAAATTGCTTTTCTTCTTTTGGCCCAACCTAGGAATCAGCCCAGTTCCATTTTTCTTTTCCCCTGCCGCGCTGGCCCACTCGGTAGCCTACCCAACGCTGGCCTGCTACCGCATGCGGCCCCGCCTCCCGCACCGGCCTTCTCCCTCTTCCCCGCACCGGCTCGCAAAACCGCTCTGCATCGACCCAGCTCGCTGCTCGGCCCATTACTTGGCCTCGGCACCGTGCGCCTGCTGCATCGTCCGCGCGGCCCAGCTTCCCTCGTGGCCACTTCGGCCTTTACCGCACGCGCCTCACCTTTTTCCCTCACTGCCCAGCGCTGGCCCCGCGCGTCAGCTGCCCGCAAGCCATTTCTCCCTCGTTGTGACCCAGGTCCCACTCGTCAGTCGGCCTCGACCCCTTCTTCCTTTCCTTTCTTCCCCGACGCCTTCCTTCCTTCCTCACCGCCGATGGCGCACGCCCGTATAGAAATCCGCCGCGCTGATGCTCCTACAAGGCAAGCCGACCGCGCCCGTTCGGCAAGCGGCCAATCCGCCCCGCTCCCTTTCCTTCTACGCCACAGCACCCCTGGCCTATAGAGCCCCCTACCGAGCCATCTCCTCTGCCCCTTCTCCGACCGCCACTCGAGCTCACACTCCCCGCCGTCGCAACACGACGACCAGCGCCCTTACCTCGACGTCGACGTGCCCCGAGGCTCCGCCGTGATCTCCCGCGAGTGTAGGTGTCTTCAATTTGCCGTATTGCCCTTGTGATTTCTCGGATTTAGCCCTCACCATACCGTCGTCGTCTCTCTAGATTGCCGCTGCCGTCGACCCCGCTTTCGGAGCTCTTCCGGACGCCACGAACGCCTCCATAGAACCCGCGGTGAACCCCTCGACCTTCCCATCCCATCGGCCTTGAGTTTAGTGCCCTGGAGCATCGCTTAGGGGAGCTTCCATTCATCCTGGCCATGGCGCCGCCGTGGGAGCCCTCGTCCCAAAGTGCTTCCTGACCTTGTTTTGCGTCCCGTTGAGTTCGTGAGACCTCGTGCTACGCGTAGGTGCCCTCGGCTCAGTCTGGGGTGGCCAAAATCACCGTACCGGTGATCACCGACGAGCTCGGGCCGTCGGCAACAATGGCGCCGCCGTCCTGTGCTTCTTCCCCAGCGACCTGCTACCCCCGTACACGCCTGCGCCGTTAGATCTGACGTGGACGACCACGATAAGCCCGTACCCCTTCGCTGTGTAACCGGTCCACCGGGACTTGTGGACTCGGTCCACCCCGCCAGGTCAGCAGTGCCCACACCACATGGTGCACCGAGCCAATCACATGTGCCCACGTGTTTGCCCAGTCAGCAGCCCTAGTCAACCACGCTCAGCCATGCTAGTTTTACATAATAGCCCCCCTATTTTCGGTGAATTAACCCGCAATCTAACTCAGTTCAAAATAATTGTTTTTCAGCCCTGATTTTATTCGTTTAGGACCCTATCATTTTCAGAAATAGTATGCCCAGTCCAAAATACATTTAAATTCAGAATTTTAATTGTTTTAATTCAAATTTGAGTTCAAATATTTACAGAAATGCCATTGAACCTTATTTCATGCGTAACTTTTGCGTTTTAAGTCCGATTTGATCCGTTCGAATTGCGTTAGGGCCGTGTTTACGTTATCTACGTGTTTATACAACTGTTAGACATGTTTTCAACACTTGAAATTTATGAGTAGATTTAATCTATTATTTAATTAAAGTAAAACTTATTTAAATCGTAACTTACTCATTGCAACTCCGAAATAGTCCGTTCAAGTTGCGTTTGTTTCATAACGATGAGATCTACGTATTAGTAATGATGTTTACTACATTACTATTTCATAAAAATCATAGTTTAAATCATATCTTGATTAAAGATTATGCAACTGAGTTTTATACATAAAATATGATTTGTTTTACTTTTGTTTTATAATCTAAGATTGACTTAATATAATCTATATTATTTATAAATATCTTTTGTATATGAATTCATATAGTTAACATAAATGAAGCCTATAGTTTCTTTTCCACGTGTTAAGCAAATCCCTCGGTAGTTGTAACTTTTCAACCGTAGCTTCGATTAGCGTGCCTCTCGTGACTGTATGTTCGTAGTGATGCATAGAATCGTATATCAATCTCTTTTACTTAATTTTTATATGATTGGTGTACTGTTCTGATATAGATGCAACTATATGCTATGCATGTATGTGTATGGATGTTTGTATGGTGTTCTACGATTGTCCAGTCGGTGAGATACACATGGTGATCCAGAAGAAGAAGAAAGACATCAAAGAATAAAGCTTACCGAAGGATCGGTGTGTAAGGCAAGTATAGCATGGGATTATCCTTGTTACCTATTCACATTTAAACACATAATTCATATTGCATGTGTCTACCTTGTTTGCCAAATAGGATATCTTAGATATTTGATATCTTGCACCTTGAAACCTTTGGGATAATGCATTGGGATAGTTTTTGCTAGTGCTTAATCAAAACCATGATCTTGTAACTTGACTAATGATATATGCAATAAACATTAAAATATGACTTTTTAGTAACATGGAATCAGGGGGCTGGAGTGTTTATATGCTTCAGATTCCTCTCCCTAAGGACTTATCTGTAAGCGATCATCCGGGACTTACAGTACAGCTATGAGGGCCATATGGCTCTGGCTTTAGCTCAGTATGAGGATCTTTTCTAGCTTGTTAGTGGTTACCTTTTAGGCGTGGGGTATGTTTCCTTTGCTGCTAGGAAGTGTGTACTGTGCTGCGATGCCCACGCTTGCCACTCCTAGAGATGGGCCATATACGCTTGGCGGCCCTAACTTGTTAGACGAAATCTTTTGAAAGGCTTCATAGTGAACCCTGCCGACCTTCCTTGGAAGTGGGTCAAGAGAATAGCTACCTCGGGCGAAAGGGTAAATCACAACTCACAGTGAACGTGTACAAACTCTATAGAGTATAAAACTGTTATAACAGCCGTGCTCACGGACACGAGCAGCCTTGGACCCTTATGGAATAGAGATGATCACAAATGGATAATTGTACTAATGATCAATTGTTTATGCTATACATTATTCATGTTTACCTGATCATGTGTTTATGGGAATAATAAATTCTTTGCCACTCAATTGCTTAAAAAGATGATCTATTAAAGCTAATCGTAGTAAACCAGTGTCAGCCCTTTTGAGCCTCATGAACCCCATGATATAATTGTTAAGTACGACATGTACTTACAATTGCTTTATTTTTCTATACATTGGATAAAAATCCTGGATGGGTACCAGATGGCTGGTTTGGAGGAGTTAGGCTTGTGGTCAACCAGTCAGTCATCCCTATGGATTTGGAGTCTTCGCCAGAAGATTGAAGTCAACTTTCCACTGTCTATACTCTGAGGGTACTTTTCTTTTACTAATACATTATGTAATAAGTATTGTCTTTTGATATTACCCCTTATTTGTGGCTATATGTGAAATTTGACTTCCTGGACTCACATATAGTGTGTATCTGGTTTTGTCTTTAAAACCAGGTGCTACAACCAAGGATAGTTCCTGTGGTAGGAACACAGAGTCCTAGAGGGACGATAGTCCTCGAGGGACATTGGGATGAGGAGTTTGTGGATGGATAGATCACCTCTGTGGGGTGAGTCTAGTGCTCTAAGGGCACGCGGTTTGGTGGAAGGTGCTCGCTCTGGCCAAATTAAGGAGTTTTTAGGTTGCAACCATAAATCATAGGTTATCTTCGTGCACACCACATGCTTACATGGGTGCAACCCATTGCCCAAAGTAGTGTAGGTGACCATAAGTCTCTATGGGAGATAGTAGGCATGCAGTCTGTGGCCCTGTGCAATTAGTGTTAGGAGGGCGGAGGTTACTCCATACTACCTCGATGACATGACCCCAACTTATATAGTGGCATCTATATATCTTCGCTTCGGTTGGTGGACAGGACTGGTGTTAGTCGGCCTAGTTTGCAGTGATGGTGTTCATGGTTGATGGTAATTCATTGATGGTGTTCATGTGGGGAAGAATCTATACGTATAGCCGCGGTCTCGGATATGATCACTTACCTGTGTGCAGGGTTTAGCTCACTAGCTTCTCTTGTGCTCTACTTCTCTCCCCCTGAAGCTAAGGTATGGCTTGAGGCTGATTAGACGAGGGGCGTGAGGAGGAGGCCTCATCGACTAGACTGAGGGTGTTGTGAGGGATGCTAAGTGATAACTTATGATGATGATGAGTGGATGGTGAGAATGAGATTGTGGTTTGGGATTAGAGAAGATATACACTTTACTTATTATTGATGCTTTTATTCATGCGCTAAGGATGCAAACTATAGCCAAACTATTAGGATTGCTAGATCCCTTTATTTTCTATTTCCCACTAAAGCTCATTGGTGCTAACCATGGCCAGTACACATCTGGCGGTGTGCAGATTTCTTGACTTGTAGTGATGATGAGATTGGTAGTTGGTTTCGTTCTACACTCAAGGATGCCTCTGGATGGGAGATAACCAAGCTTCACTTCCATGATAGAATAACGATGTTTAGATTGTTATTAGCTTTACTCAAAATATTGTAATATATTATTTGTGCACTCTAATGTTGTATGACTCTATAATCAGCTGTAAATTGGACGCTGAAAGCTCTAGTTTGGTTTTGGTTAATTGATGAAACCCTAAGTGCTAACCTAGTTTATCAAAGTGATTATGAGATAGGTAGCACTACTCCAAGTGATGAAGCAATGGCGAAGATCATGACAATGGTGATGGCATGGTGATGATCAAATGCTTGAACTTGAAAAGAAGAAAAACAAAAACAAAAGGCTCAAGGCAAAGGTATAAATAGTAGGAGCCATTTTGTTTTGGTGATCAAGACACTTAGCGAGTGTGATCACATTTATGTTAGATAGCCATACTATTAAGAGGGGTGAAACTCGTATTGAAATGCGGTTATCAAAGTGCCACTAGATGCTCTAACTCATTGTATATGCATTTAGGATCTAGTGGAGTGCTAACACCCTTGAAAGTATTTGTGAAAATATGCTTAACACATGTGCACAAGGTGATACACTTGGTGGTTGGCACATTTGAGCAAGGGTTAGAAACTTCACCGGTGGAGTGTTTGCCCGTAGAGTGCGGATAGTCCGATGGTACCACCGGCGCCCTATACAAAAAAGATAGTGGTCCATAGAGTGACCGAACGCTGGTGGCGCAGTGACTAGACGCTGGGGTCCTGAGTTCGGTCAGTAGCAGCAGTGAGCATGCATCTCGGTCTTGTGACCGAACGCTGGCACGAAGAGTGACCGGACGCTGGCAAGGTGTGTCCGGTCAGTGCTGACGTATGCTGACGTGAGGCGCATAGGGGAAATGTTGAGTGACTAGACACCGGGAGAGTTCGGTCGAGCATGCCCGGACGCGTCCGGTCATGAAATTTCATGTTTGGAACCTTACTGGAAATGACCGGACGCTAGGGTCCAGTGTCCAGTCACTTTCTAACTGACACGTCCGGTCATCACTTGACCGTTGAGATCGGGCGATCGGCGTTTGAAGCCGATGACACATGGCAAGCATCAGGCGACCGGATGCTGGGGTCCTGCATCCGGTCGAACTGACCGGAGAGTCCGGCCACCCCGTGTTGTGCCTAGTGAAGGGGTACAACGGCTCTATTTCATGGGGGCTTCTATTTAAGCCCTATGGCCGGCTCAAGCTCACTCTCTTAGCCATTTGCATTGACATAGCAACCTTGTGAGCTTAGCCAAAGCCCTCCCACTCATCTCCATCATTGTTTCATCATCATTGTGAGATTGGGAGAGAATCTAAGTGCATTGTGCTTGAGTGATTGCATCTAGTGGCACTTGGCATTCGTGTTTCGCTGTGGGATTCACTTGTTACTCTTGGTGATTGCCGCCACCTAGACGGCTTGAAGCAGCAAGGATCGTTGAGCGGAGGTTGGTGATTGTCTCTGGCTCCGATCGTGGTGATTGTGAGGGGTCTTGTGCCTTTGAAAGGTCCTTGTGTGGTTTTGGTAATTGAGTGACAGCCTAGGTGGACTAATTGTGTTTATGTGAGATACATAGGTGATTAGTCCATAGGTACATATGTGTGAGCAACATATGACATGAAGGTGAAAATGGCTTGGAGATGTTGCAAAGCTTACACATGTGATGATGAAGGAGCTCATTGCACATGAGACATGACATTGAGTCATGTGATCAAGGTGGAGAAGATCAAGACAAGACTTAGCTTGATGGACTGGTTGCAAGCATGAAGGGCAAGTCGGAGGCTTTGGAGCGATGGACCGCGTGGCGGTGAAGCTTGAGCAAGACTTGGCGCCGATGGACGAAGGCAACGGTGAAAAGCAAGTGAAGTCAAGATCGATGAACCAATATGATCACGTGATGATATGAAGTGGATCATATCATTGTTGATCGTGTTGGTGCATGTGTTGCATCGACATTGGAGGAGATGAAATAGAATGCACAAGGCAAAGGTATAACTTAGGGCATTTCATTTCACTGGTCATAGGTGTGTAGAGAAGTTGATGACTGGGTTTAGGATAGATGGCCCTACTATCAAGAGGGGCAAACTTGTTTGCATATCGGTCATCTAAGTGCCACTCGAGTGATCTAACTTTGCATCATCGCTAGGATTGAGTGGCGTGGCAAGTTGAGTGGCTAATCCTTTGAAAAATGATTGTGAAAATGCTAACACGCATACACATGGTGGTGTACACTGGTGGTGTTGGCACATTTATAAAGGAGATGAAGTTAGAGTTGATGTGGATCAACTCGGTGATGGAACGGAGGTGAGAAGAGTTCGGAACTCCACCGGTGGAGTGTTCGCCCGTAGAGTGCGGATAGTCCAACGGTGCCACTGGCGCCCTATTCTGAAAAAATAGGGTCTCACAAAGTGGACCAGACACTAGTTATGTAGTGACCAGATGCTGGGTTCCAGCGGCCGGTCAGTAGTGGCTGTCAACGAGCAGGCATCGGTCATTGACCGGACGCTGGCGCTGGAAGTGACCGGACACTGGCCGTATGTGTCCGGTCAAGGTGATGTGTGGTGACACAGGTAGAGCAGTGTTGCTCGAGGTGACCGGACGCTGGTGCTACGTCTGATCGCGATCGACCGAACACGTTCGGTCTTGTCCGGTACCTTACTGGAAACGACCGGACGTTGGGGTTGCTGCGTCCGGTCAGTTCAAGCTAGAGCGTCTGATCGACCAATGACCATTGAGATTGGATGAACAACGTTTGAAGAAGGGGACACGTGGTGTGCATCGCACGACCGGACACTGAGGTCCAGCGTCTGGTCGATTGGACCGGAGCGTCTGGTCGTCTCGACTTTTGTCTAGTGAAGGGGTAATGGCTCTATTTGTTCATGGGGTTATAAATAGAAGCCATGGTCGGCCTTGGGCCACAAGGAGAGCACACTAGAGCCTTAATGGCTTGTGTAGTAGTGCTTGGGAGCCCTCCATCTCACACATACTTGATAGTGATCATCCGATTGTGTGAGTGAGCGATTCTAGTGCGATTGCATCATGAGGTTGCATCGAGTGGCACTAGGTGATCGAGTTGCAAGCCGGTGGTGCTTGTTACTCTTGGAGGTTGCCACCTCCTAGATGGCTTAGTGGTGGTCTCTGTTGAAGCCCGCAAGAAGCTTGTGCAGCACTCCAGAGAAGAGCTTGTGAGGGGCATTGTGCTCACCCCGTGGGAGTCGCGAAGAGCAACTTTAGTAAAGCATGTCATTGACCTACCCTCACCTTCGGGGTAGGTTCTTGTGGCGCCCGATGTGCGGGCTTGGCGGGTGATGCCAATTAGCCACCAAACCACCAAGTGAGCGGTCGACACAACGGGGACTAGCGTGTTGGCAAACACGTGAACCTCGGGAGAAAGATCATCATGTCAACCTTGTTCTTCCTGTTGGTTTGCATCCCAGTTACACAAGCTTGTGATTACTTACATATACATTGAGCTTGTGTTGTTGCTTTTGTAATTAGTTAGCTGGTGTAGCTTGCTAGTTACCTTCTTGCTTGTGTAGCATAGAAGTAGCTCCCTTGTGTGGCTAATTTGGTTTGTGTAACCTTGTTAGTCACATTGCTTAGTTTGTGTTGCTAAGTAATTGTGCTCTCTAATTTGGCATTTATTGCCTTGTTATTGAGCATTGCTAGTGAGCTTAGTTGGCTTTGTGCTTTTGCTTACTAGCATGTGTAGGAGCTCCCTTGCTGCTTAAAGTACTAGTGGCATAGGTTTGTGTGACCTTGCTCCTAGAATTGGTTAGGAGAGCTCTAGCTAGCCCGGCACCTTTGTTGCTTAATTAGTATCTTTGGAAGGTGCTAGAGAACATAGATAGAGGGGTGTAGTCTTGGCTAGACCGATAGTTTTAATTCCGCACTTATTTCGGTTAGCTGACGCGATTAATTTTTAAAAGTACTATTCACCCCCCTCTAGTCGCCATCTCGACCCTTTCAATTGGTATCAGAGTGATGTCTCTCATTTGTAGTCTTCACCGACCCGAGAGGATGGCGTCTAATGGGCTAGATGTTTGTGAGGCACACATTTTTTATGGCACAAACTTTGCACTTTGGAAAAATCACATGCTTGATCATTTTCATGCAAAGGGACCTAAATTTTGGTGGGTTGTCACAAGTGGTCTCACCCATGTCTTGGACCATAGAAATCTCACCAAAGCTCAAAGAGTTCTCTATGAATTTGATGCACATGCTTGTTGTTTTCTAATGGATGCTTTAAGCTTTGATTTGATGAAACAAGTAAACATCAAGGGAACCGCTCGTGAGATATGGGAGTCCATCAAGGAAACCTTTGGTGATTCCTCCACATGGGATGATGGCAAATTTAAGGAGGATGAGCCTAAGAAGGAGGCGCATGAGTGTGTCGAGCATGATCACAATGTGGTGATTGTGAAAGATTGCTCCACCTCATGGTCAAGTGATGATGATGATCGATCCACTACAAGTTTACTTGACAAGGTTGATGATGGCACCACAAGTGTTGCAAGTGATGATGCTACCCCATGCACACTTATGGTGATGATGGTTCATGCTCAAGCCATGATGAAAATGCTACTACAAGCTCTCCAACTACGTCACCACATTGCTTCATGTCACAAGGTGACACCAAGGTATCAAATGATAATGTGGTTGATCATGTTGATTCATATGATGAGCTTGTTAGTAGACTTGCTAGCATGACTATGTCTTTAGAAAATGAGAAAGCTAAAGCATTGAAATTAGAAAATGAAAACTCATTTCTAAAGAACTCTTGTGAAGAACATAAGAAATTACTTGATGCTTATAAATCTTCACATGATGAGCTAAAATTGAATCATGAGACACTACTTGCATCTCATGATGAATTATTAGAACAACATGCTTCTCTAATTAAATTGTTTACAAAGAAACTTAAAAATAATGAGAGCTTATCACATGGGTCAATTGATCAATCACATATTGTTGCTAACCCTTGTGATGTAGGCAAGAAGCATGTATCCACCTGTTGTGATGATTTACTAGATATGCCATGCTCTTCACATATAGATGCGTGTTCTACTTCTATGTCTTGTGAGACTAACCTTTTGAAGGAGAACAATGAGCTCAAAAATGAAGTGAAGAAATTGAGCAACAAGTTAGAGAGGTGCTACAACTCTCAAGTCACCTTTGAGCACATGTTGAAGACTCAAAGAAACTTTGGTGACAAGAGTGGAGTTGGCTTCAAGACTAGCAAAGTCAATTATCAAGAAAGCCGCAATGACACAAGTGGCATTGGATTCAACAAGAGCAAGATCAAGGGCAAAAGATGGGGCAAGAGAAGATATGAAAGAGAGATGAAGAAGCAAGAACAAGAGAAGCTCTCTCATTTCATGTGCTTCAAGTGCCATGAAGTGGGACATCTTGCAAATGGTTGCCCCAATGAAGAAAAGCTCAAGTTGAAGAAAGAAGAAGAGAGGCTAAGGCATGTGAAGTGCTTCAAGTGTCACACTTGGGGTCATCTCACCTCTATGTGCCCAACCAAGCAATTGGTGAAGCAACAAGTGAAGCCTCAACCAAAGCCACAAGTTGAGCAAGAGAAGACACCCCAAGAGCAAATCAAGATCAACCATGAAGATGGTGGTGATTTGATGATAAAGAAGAAGAAAACAAGAAGGGGTGGAAAGGCAAGGCATCCAATGCAAACTCAAGATGCTAAGATGATGAGCAAGAATGAAGATGAGAAGAAAGATTATGCTCACATCAAGTGCTTCAAGTGTGGAAGTATGGGACACTTTGCCTCTAAGTGTCCTACCAAGCTTGAGAAGAAGGCTCAAGCAATCCATGAGAGGCAAGGCAATGAGAAGCACCACATGAGCAAGGAAGAGAAGGCTCAATCAAAGAGAAAGTGCTACTCATGCCGGGAAAGGGGACACATGGCACATTCATGTCCCCTAGGTGATATTTCTAAGCCTATTTCAATTGTTGATAATAATATGCTTAGAAAGGATGGCAATGGTACCTCTATGGTTGCTATTGCAAAACATCCCGCTACGCATACTAAGGCATTGCCTAAGTATGTTGCTCTTAACTTGAGAGGACCCAAACTTGTTTGGGTACCATCAAAAAGTGGATGATTGATTGTAGGTACCATCGGCATTGGAGACTTGATTCAATTGATTTCATATTGATCATCATATGTTGAGTCAAGATATGAAGCCTAGTGCACATCCAAACCCAATGCCAAGTGAAAAATTGAGTGAAGTCCAAAATGCTATCAACATACAAGTGCTATAATTCAAGTTGTTGGTAATTCATTGGATATATTTGATGACTTACAAATAATTGAGTTGAAGCTTGCTAGTTGGATGATCATGAGCTAACCAAGGTATATCTCTTGTTGATCATTTCATTTGGGTGCATAGTTGATTGAATTAGATAAATATGCAATGTTGCTTGCTATGAGATGTTTGAATGGATAAATTGACTAGTAGTCAAGTTTGGATTGACTTGTGTTGGATAAATTCAAGAGATAACTTTTAGTAAGTGGTTTGAATGGATTTATGTCTTGTGAAAGTATTCAAACGAGTTAGTTTCAAGTTTGATTCATATTTGATGAAGTATAGCTCAAGTGATTGAAATCTGTCCTATAATTGAAAATCTGAGTGAGCTGTGATCTTAGCCATGTTTAAGGAATCAAAACTTATTGGATTGGCATAAAAATTGGTGTACATGCTCTAGACTTATGGTATAAGATGCTGTAGAAATTTCATGAAAATTGAATAAGAAATGCTTTGGTTTTGGAGCCGTTCTTCTTAGCTATAGTGCAGCAGTTTTTCAGCATATAGCAGTGGTGGAAGAATTGAAATCTGGTAGCAGTTTAGAAGTCAAATGAAGCTCAAATTTTTACAACTGCTAGATAACTTTGTGAAGCACAACTCCACCAAATTTAGTGATATTTGGATTTGTACTTTGGGAGATATGCTTATTTCTTTGAAGGGTATAGAATCTGCCAGAAAAGTGACAAATATTGGATTGATCTAGAGTCACTTTGATTGAAAGGTCCTCAAGTTGGAAACATGTTTATAAGTAATTGAGGTACCTAAGTTTGGTTTTGAGATGATCTAGAAGCATGAAAAGCAAAGAGTATAAGGCTATTTGATTGTGGAGTGTACTTTGCACACCTTCGGTACTCAAATTGGAAGATCAAGATCAAACTCAAGATGAAGTTGAAGTTTAAGTTCTAGTGACTATTGGAAATCATTTGGTAGAAAGAAAAGGACTTAAACAAGAAGAAAGAAAAGGACTTAAAGAAGGAATCAAGGTTACTCACCAAGTTAAGTCCATCACTTGCATCAATCAAATCAAGTCATTTCAAATGAGTATCAAGAATGATTCTTAGAGAGACGTCACTTCTCCCTAGTGTAGGGGCTTGCCGCCTATATGTAGGTGAACCAAGTGTGGTACTTGGAAGGCTAACATGGAAGTGGTGATCCGAGAAACATTTGAGATGCTTAGTTAAAGCAATCAAAAGGGTTGATCAAGAAAAGCAAGCAACACCCAAAAAAGAGCTAGTCATGATATTTCAAGTGGTATTCTCAAATTGATACTCTCATACAAGCAAAGATCAAAAGATAAAGCAAGCCAACCACAACAAGAAAGTGCACTTGATCATAAGTGGTATTCATTTCATATGGGTAAAGAATGAAATTCAACATGGTATTTATTGGTCTTCACCAAGCTTATAATTGGACTTCACATTGCTATTGGAGTAATGAATTGGAATCTATGTGACTATCCTCTACTCCAACATAGCAAAGGTATCATTGTAATGTGCATGATCATTTCATCCCTTACTAGTATGCGGTTAGTGCATATAGTACATGCTTCATAGGATCATGCATAACAAATGAAATGTTTAAATTCATAACCTACCACTATTGCTTGAATTATTACTTGATCTAGTGGTTAGTATATGAATTTGTTCATGAGCTAGTGAACCCAAGTACTTGACTCAATTTGGATTGCTAACAAGTGACAAGTACAACATTGGCAAGATAACCCTTGCAAGTGGTGTGAAGAAGCTTGTTATTGGTTCAAACCGGACTTGGAAGCTTAGGCAAATCAATTTAGCTCAAGTAAATCATAGAAGCTCATGATAGTGATAAGAGTACAAGCACAAAACAACAATGCAAATAGATATCTAGTTTGTTTGTTTCAAATAGTATCTAGACCCAAATATTTCATCAAGAATCTACAAATGATGTCTAGATCAACTCACAAGTGATATCCTATAAGTGGTACTCATGAAGATAGCAAATGTTCAAGAAATGGTTTATATTGAAAAATCCAACAAGTGGTTCCATACTAGAAGATTCTTTCAAATGATATCACATCTACACATAATATCAATCATGCAAGATGATGGTTCCACAAGTGATCCTCAACTTTAAGTGATCATCAAATGAAAAAATGCATCCCTCACCTACAAGAGTTCAAGTGTATCAAATGGATGACCTATGCTATCACATAGGGGGAGGTGTCACACAAATTGGTATCAAGATCAAAAGATCCTATGTGTGGTATCTCAAGAAGCCTTACACAAGATACAAGTGGTATGAGTTACAAGTGGTGTCATTCCAACAATCAAGTGATGTCCATAAAAAATGCAAGATTCAAGCCTCAATCATCTACCCCAAACGTATACCTTTGCATCAATGAGAAGCTCACCTTTTATGGAAATTGATGACAAAGGGGGAGAGATTGTACAAAGATATGAAAGATTTGAGATTGAGATTGAGATTGTACATGGGGGAGAGATAAGATATAAAAGCTCAAAGAAGTAGAGGTTGGACATGGACATGGACAAAGAGGGAGCAACATTGAAGAAAAGAGATGGATCAAAATTCTTGGACAAGAGAAGCACACAAGTAGGGGGAGCAATCTCATGAACTTTGATTGATTGCATTTGATATGTGCATATTCATGTGCTTGCTTGCATTGCATAAGCTTTTAAATTCAATATGCATGCTTGTGTGGTGTATGCTAGTTGTAGAACTTGAATGATGATTTGATAACTAGCATGCATAGGATGATAGCTAGACACTTGGTATACTTTTCAAGTAATGCTAGTACCTTGCTTTTAATGTTGATCTCACAAGGCATCTAGTGCTTTTATTTCCAAGTGATATCTAGCTAACCATGATGCTAAGGATGAACTTAAAGGTGCAACTCCAATTGGTACACGCTTCAAAGATTTATTCTATACACCTTAGCATCATTTTGTAGTAATTACTCTCCCACAATTTTAATCTATGCATATGTGTGAACTTCAAATCAAACACTCTAGCACATATGTAGGGGGAGCTAATACTACCATCTTGGGTTTGTGGTACTTGTCCAAAATCATTTTCACATGGTAAAATTGATTGGGCAAGCAACATGAATCCAAAAGAGCTTAATTTCCATATCTTTGTAGAGTTGTCATCAATTACCAAAAAGGGGGAGATTAAAAGGTCCTTGTGTGGTTTTGGTAATTGAGTGACAACCTAGGTGGACTAATTGTGTTTATGTGAGATGCATAGGTGATTAATCCACAAGTACATATGTGTGAGCAACATATGCCATGAAGGTGAAAATGGCTTGGAGATGTTGCAAAGCTCACACATGTGATGATAAAGGAGCTCATTGCACATGAGACATGACATTGAGTCATGTGATCAAGGTGGAGAAGATCAAGACAAGACTTGGCTTGATGGACCGGTTGCAAGCGTGAAGGGCAAGTCAGAGGCTTTGGAGTGATGGACCACGTGGCGGTGAAGCTTGAGCAAGACTTGGCACCGATGGACGAAGGCAACGGCGAAAAGCAAGTGAAGTCAAGATCGATGAACCAATATGATCATGTGATGATATGAAGTGGATCATATCATTGTTGATCGTGTTGGTGCATGTGTTGCATCGACATTGGAGGAGATGAAATGGAATGCGCAAGGCAAAGGTATAACTTAGGGCATTTCATTTCATCGGTCATAGGTGTGTAGAGAAGTTGATGACTAGGTTTAGGATAGATGGCCGTACTATCAAGAGGGGCAAACTTGTTTGCATATCGGTCATCTAAGTGCCACTCGAGTGATCTAACTTTGCATCATCGCTAGGATTGAGTGGAGTGGCAAGTTGAGTGGCTAATCCTTTGAAAAATGATTGTGAAAATGCTAACACACATACACATGGTGGTGTACACTGGTGGTGTTGGCACATTTACAAAGGAGATGTAGTTAGAGTTGATGTGGATCAAGTCAGCGGTGGAACAGAGGTGAGAAGGGTTCAGAACTCCACCGGCGGAGTGTTCGCCCATAGAGTGCGGATAGTCCAACGGTGCCACCGGTGCCCTGTTTCGAAAAGATAGGGTCTCACAGAGTGGACCGAACACTGGTTACATAGTGATCGGACGCTGGGTTCCAGCGTCCGGTCAGTAGTGGCTGTCCACGAGCAAGCGTCGGTCATTGACCGAACGCTGGCACTGGAAGTGACCGGACACTGGCCGTATGCATCCAGTCAAGGTGACGTGTGGTGACATAGGCAGAGCAGTGTTGCTAGAGGTGATCGGACGCTGGTGCTATGTCTGATCGTGATCGATCGGACGTGTCTGGTCATGTTCGGTACCTTACTGGAAATGACCGGACGCTGGGGTTGCTGTGTCCAGTCAGTTCAAGTTGGAGCATCCGATCAACCGATGACCGTTGAGATCAGATGAACAGTGTTTGAAGAAGGGGACACATGGCATGCATCGCACAACCAGACGCTGAGGTCCAGCGTCCAGTCGATCGGACCGGAGCGTCCGGTCGTCCTGACTTTTACCCAGTGAAGGGGTAATGGCTCTATTTGTTCGTGGGGTTATAAATAGATGTCATGGTCAGCCTTGGGCCGCAAGGAGAGCACACTAGAGCCTTGATGGCTTGTGTAGTAGTGCTTGAGAGCCCTCCATCTCACACATACTTGATAGTGATCATCCGATTGTGTGAGTGAGCGATTCTAGTGCAATTGCATCGTGAGGTTGCATCGAGTGGCACTAGGTGATCGAGTTGCAAGCTGGTGGTGCTTGTTACTCTTGGAGGTTGCCACCTCCTAGATAGCTTGGTGGTGGTCTCCGTTGAAGCCCACAAGAAGCTTGTGCGGTGCTCTAGAGAAGAGCTTGTGAGGGGCATTGTGCTCACCCCGCGGGAGTCACGAAGAGCAACTTTAGTAAAGCATGTCATTGACCTACCCTCACCTTCGGGGTAGGTTCTTGTGGCGCCCGACATGTGAGCTTGGCGGGTGATGCCAATTAGCCGCCGAACCACCAAGTGAGCGGTCGACACAACGGGGACTAGCGTGTTGGCAAACACATGAACCTTGGGAGAAAGATCATCGTGTCAACCTTGTTCTTCCCATTGGTTTGCATCCCCATTACACAAGCTTGCGATTACTTACATATACATTGAGCTTGTGTTGTTGCTTTTGTAATTAGTTAGCTTGTGTAGCTTGCTAGTTACCTTCTTGCTTGTGTAGCATAGAAGTAGCTCCCTTGCGTGGCTAATTTGGTTTGTGTAACCTTATTAGTCACATTGCTTAGTTTGTGTAGCTAAGTAATTGGGCTCTCTAATTTGGCATTTATTGCCTTGTTATTGAGCATTGCTAGTGAGCTTAGTTGGCTCTATGCTTTTGCTT
The DNA here is from genome assembly GCF_019320115.1 of Miscanthus floridulus. NCBI lineage: Eukaryota > Viridiplantae > Streptophyta > Magnoliopsida > Poales > Poaceae > Miscanthus > Miscanthus floridulus. The sequence continues at coordinate 75,369,013 of NC_089581.1, forward strand.
ACTAGCATGTGTAGGAGCTCCCTTGCTGCTTAAAGTACTAGCGGCATAGGTTTGTGTGACCTTGCTCCTAGAATTGGTTAGGAGAGATCTAGCTAGCTCGGCACCTTTGTTGCTTAATTAGTATCTTTGGAAGGTGCTAGAGAACATAGATAGAGGGGTGTAGTCTTGGCTAGACCGATAGTTTTAATTCCGCACTTATTTCGGTTAGCTAACATGAGTAATTTTAAAAAGGACTATTCACCCCCCCTCTAGTCGCCATCTCGACCCTTTCAGCCTTCCCCGGCAGAGAGCCGAAAGGTAACTCTAGTAGATTGCTTGTGTCATTGAGTTACCTCACTTGTGGATAGGTTCTTGCAGTGTTCAATTGTGTGGATGAGGTTTGTGCAACACCTCTTAGCCGCCGAACCATCAAGTGTTGGTTGACACAACGGGGACTAGTGTGCCAGCAAGCACGTGAACCTCAGAAGAAAAATTGGTTGTCTCTTGCCATTTGGTATTCTCCCGGTGATTGATTTAGTATTCATCTTGTGATTGGTTCACTCCTCTATACGGCGGTATAATCACCCTACTCACTCATTTATATTCTTGCAAACTAGTTGTGGTAAGCTCTTTAGTGTAATTAGAATTGAGAGCTTCCTTTGTTATTTTAAGTTCATCTAGTGGAGCTCTTTAGAGTAGCAAGATTGAGAGCTCTTAGTGAGTAGTAACATTGCAAGTTTTGTGCCTAGTAACCATTGCAACTAGAATTGTTGGATAGGTGGCTTGCAACCCTTGTAGAGCTAGAGCAAGTTTGCATTTCGCTATTTGTCATACTAATCAAATTGTTCTAGTTGATTTGTAGATTTTTAAATAGGCTATTCACCCCCCCCTCTAGCCATATTAGGACCTTTCAAGTGGTATCAGAGCCATGGTCACCGTTTGATTGAAGGCTTAACAACCTCGGTGTCAAATTATGGCTCAAGTTGTGTTCAACCATGTGGGGGGCAAAACACCGTTCTTTGATGGCACATGCTATGATTATTGGAAGAGAAAGATGAGGATGTATCTTGGTTCAATCAATGATCAAGTATGGGAGGTGATCGAGAATGACTATGCTATCATTGATCCTAATGACCCCACCAACCAAGACAAGACCAACAAGCAATGCAATACAATGGCTCTCAACACCATAGACAATGCCATTGATTCCAAGGTGTTTGAGCAAATCAAGGATTGTGAAAGAGCAAATGAGGTGTGGAGGAGATTGTAGGAAACATATGAGGGCACACTAGTGGTGAAGAGTGCTAAGTTGTACATTCTCAAGGATAAGTTGACAAGCTTCGAGATGAAGGAAGATGAGAGCATTCCAGAAATGTTCCATCGGTTGCAAGTGATTGTAAATGACTTGAAGGCCTTAGGAGAGAAGATCAAGGATGATGATGTCTCTCATCGGTTCTTGATGTGCTTACCTCCAAGATTTGAGATGTTGAGATTGCTTATCATAAGAGGAGGATTGAAGGAGATTATCCCTAACCAAGTACTAGGTGATGTCATGACCCAAGAGAGATATCATGTGGAAAGGGAGGGGGATGACAAGAAGGAAGAAGAAGAAAAGAAGAAGAAGAGTATAGCATTCAAGGCTAGCTCATCATCATCCAAGAACAAGGGCAAGTCCAAGAAAGAATCAAGTGATGATGATGATCTTAGTGATATTGATGATGAAGCTATGGCCCTCTTTGTACGCAAGATGGGAAAATTCATGAAGAAGAAGGGCTATGGTGCAAGAAAGAGAAGAGATCACACCAAAAGCAAAGAATATGTGAGAAGATGCTACAATTGCAAGAGTCCCGATCACGTTGTAGCAAATTGTCCCTACAATAGTGACAATAATGAGGATGAGAAGAAGAAGCACAAGAAGGATAAGAAAGAAAAGAAGGAGAAGAAGGAGAAGAGAATGACCTTCCAAAAGAAGAAGAAGGGTGGAGGCTATGTGGTCACTTGGGATAGTGATGGCTCTTCAGATAGTGATGACTCTAGTGATGATGGCAAGAAATCTATGAAGAAAGCACTAGCAAGCATCACCATCAACAACAAGCCCTCCATCTTTGACACTCCTTCGACATGCCTCATGGCAAAACCTACCAAGGTAAAATATGATGTGAGTGATGATGATGAATGTGAAAGTGATGCTTGTACGAGTGATGATGATGATGATGATGAGGAGTACTCCAAGGAGGAGCTCATGGACATGTGTGAGCAAGTGCATACTTGCTTTGAGATGAAGAGAAAGGAGTGCAAGGAATTGAACAAGAAAGTCAAATTTCTTGAGCAATCCCTTGATGAGCTCAATGCCACTCATGAGAGGCTAATGGAAGTCCATGAGAAGCTTGGCAAAGCTCACTCTAAGCTTGAGAAAGCTCACTCCTCTCTCATCAAGCAAGTCAAAGAGGAAGCCAAGAAGGAGCAAGTGATTATATCATGTGATGTGGGACTAACATGTGATCTTATTGATGAATCTTTTTATAAGCTCATTATAGTTGCTCCCACTAACACTTCTTGTAGTACTACTACTTCTACTTCACCTTTGAGTGACGGTCTCACTTGTGATGGCTCATCAATGGTGGAAAATGAGACCCTCAAGAAGGAGGTGAATGAGCTCACTCGTGCCTTAGGCAATGCCTATGGTGGAGATGCCCGCTTGCTAAAGTGCTTGGGTAGCCAAAGGTTTTCTCTCAACAAAGAGGGATTAGACTATACCCCCAAGAAAGGCAAGGTGGCCTTTGTCACTCCTAAAGTTAACTTTGTGAAGGGCAATGGTCAGTTTTGCAATAGATGCAAGCAAGTTGGGCATGTAGAGCAATATTACAAGATTAACAAGAACAAGCTACCTATTGTATCCTCAATTAAATTTGATTCTTGTTACATGCTTGTTAAGGGTGCCAATGGTGTGAAGGCTAAGTTCATTGGTACACCAATTGTGGGCCCAAAGAAGAAGGCCATTTGGGTACCAAAGACCTTGGTAACTAACCTTCAAGGACCCAAGCAAGTTTGGGTACCTAAAAAGAATTGATCTTCTTTTGTAGGTCAATTATAAAGCCAAAGGAAGGCATTGGGTGCTTGATAGTGGGTGCACACAACATATGACCGGTGATCCAAGAATGTTCAATTCAATCAATGAAAACAAGAGCAATATACAATGACTTGAGCATTTCCAATGTGCTACTAGTAGAGAGCTTGAACTTCAACCTTTTGTTGGTAGCTCAATTGTGTGATCTTGGTTTCAAGTGCATATTTGGTGTGGATGATGTAGAGATTATAAGTGTAGATGGCTCTAACTTGATATTCAAAGGATTTAGATATGAAAATCTATACTTGGTTGATTTCAATACTAGAGAAGCTCAATTGACAACATATTTGATCACTAAGTCTAGCATGGGTTGGTTATGGCATAGAAGGCTTGGTCATGTTGGAATGAAACAATTGAACAAGTTGATTAAGCTTGAAAGGTCCTAATGGCTAGAGGGAGGTGAATAGCCTATTAAAAAATTCTACAACAACACTTAACAAACCGGTTAGACAATTATGAGGCGAAGCAAGTGTTGTGCTCGCCTACTAAAATAGCAAGCCACCTACCACAATTCTAGTTTATATAGTTTCTATCCACACAATAGCTATGACACTACACTAAGTTAGTGTGCTCTCAAAAGCTAACTAAAGAGCCACACTAACCAAACTAACAAGCTCTCACAACTAGCTACACTAAAGAGCTTGATAACTAGTTTGCAGTAATGTAATGAGAGTGAGCAAGAAGGTTATACTACCGTGTCGATGAAGGAGCCAATCAATCACAAGAATGAATAACAATGAAGACCAATCACCTCGGAATCAAATGATGAACACAATGATTTTTTACCGAGGTTCACTTGCTTGCCGGCAAGGTACTCCTCGTTGTGGCGATTCACTCACTTGGAGGTTCACATGCTAATTGGCATCACATGCCAAACCCTCAATAGGGTGCCGCACAACCAACAAAAGATGAGGATCACACAAGCCACGAGCAATTCACTAGAGTACCTTTTGGCTCTCCATCGGGGAAAGGTCAAGAACCCCTCACAATCACCATGATCGGAGCCGGAGACAATCACCACCCTCCGCTCGACGATCCTTGCTGCTCCAAGCCATCTAGGTGGCAGCAACCACCAAGAGTAACAAGTGAATCCCACAGCGAAACACGAACACCAAGTGCCTTTAGATGCAAACAATCAAGCAATGCACTTGGATTCTCTCCCAATCTCACAAAGATGATGAATCAATGATGAAGATGAGTGGGAGGGCTTTAGCTAAGCTCACAAGGTTGCTATGTCAATGCAAATGGCCAAAAGAGTGAGCTTGAGCAGGCCATGGGGCTTAAATAGAAGCCCCCACAAAATAGAGCCATTGTACCCCTTCACTAGGCACAACATGGGGTGACTAGATGCTCTGGTCATATCGACCGGACACTGGACATCAGCGTCCAGTCACGTGATGCGTGCCACGTGTCCCTCTCTTCAATTACTGAACGACCAATCTCAATGGTCATATGATGACCAGACGCTGCAGCTCAAAGTGATCGGACACTAAACCCCTAGTATCCGGTCGTTTATAGTAAGCATCTAGAGACGACTTTTCATGACCGGACATGTCCGGTCGTGCTCGACCAGACACACCCAGCGTCCGGTCACACAGCGACTCCTCTGTGCACCACCATGTTAGTGTGACCGGACGCAGCCAGCCAGAGTCTAGTCGTTTTAGCACCAGCGTCCGGTCCATGACCGACGCTGCACTTTTTCTACTGCTACTGACCGGACATGTCGGTCCTTCAGAGAATAGCGTCCGATCACTTACAGTGACTTCCATCTTTTCTGTCTAGGGCACCGATGGCACCGTCGGACTATCTGCACTCTATGGGTAGACACTCCGCTGGTGAAGTTCCTAACCCTTGCTCAAATATGCCAACCACCAAGTGTATCACCTTGTGCACATGTGTTAGCATATTTTCACAAACATTTTCAAGGGTGTTAGCACTCCACTAGATCCTAAATGCATATGCAATGAGGTAGAGCATCTAGTGGCACTTTGATAACCACATTCCAATACGAGTTTCACCCCTCTTAATAGTACGGCTATCGAACCTAAATGTGATCACACTCTCTAAGTGTCTTGATCACCAAAACAAAATAGCCCCTACTATTTATACCTTTGCCTTGAGCCTTTTGTTCTTCTCTTTCTTCTTTTCAAGTCCAAGCACTTGATCATCACCATAGCATCACCATCATCATGTCATGATCTTCATTTGCTTCACCACTTGGAATGTGCTACCTATCTCATGATCACTTGATAAACTAGGTTAGCACTTATGGTTTCATCAATTCACCAAAACCAAACTAGAGCTTTCAGCATGACTTAGTTGGATGCTTGAAAGATGTCATATTTGAGAAGGATAAGCTATGTAGTGCATGTCAAGCCGAAAAACAAGTTGGTAACACACATCCTAAGAAGAGCATGATGAGCACATCTAAGGCATTTGAGTTGATGCACATGGACTTATTTGGACCAACCACATACACAAGCATTGGTGGAAATAAATATGGATTTGTGATTGTGAATGATTTCACTAGATACACATGGGTATTCGTTCTTGTTGACAAGAGTGATGTGTTTGCAACATTCAAATCATTTGTCAAGGGCATTCACAATGAGTTTAAAACAACCATCAAGAAAGTTAGAAGTGACAATGGTAGTGAATTCAAGAATACTAGAATTGATGAGTTGTGTGATGAATTTGGAATTAGACATCAATTCTCGGCCAAGTACACTCCTCAATCAAATGGCTTAGTTGAAAGGAAGAATAGAACTTTAATTGACATGGCGAGATCAATGTTGAGTGAGTACAATGTGAGTCATTCATTTTAGGCCGAAGCAATCAACATGGCTTGCTATTATAGCAACCGACTCTATTGTCACCCCATGATGGAGAAGACACCTTATGAGCTTTTGAATAGAAGAAAGGCCAACATAGCATACTTTTAGGTTTTTGGTTGTAAATGCTACATATTGAAGAAAGGCACTAGATTGAGCAAGTTTGAAAAGAAATGTGATGAAGGTTTCTTGCTCGGTTACTCCATTACTAGCAAGGCTTATAGAGTTTGTAATTTGGTTAGTGGTACTCTTGAGGAGGTTCATGATGTGGAGTTTGATGAAACAAATGGTTCCCAAGAGGAAGATGAGAATCTAGATGATGTAAGAGACACTCAATTGGTCAATGTAATGAAGAACATGGACATTGGTGATATAAGGCCTAGAGAGGTGATTGTTGTTGAAGATGACAAGAATCAAGTGCTCTCTAACTCAAATGTGCAAGCTAGTGATTCTCATAATCAAGTTCAAGCAAGAACTAGTGATGACAAAGTGCAAGATCAATAACAAGTGGCTAGTTCATCATCTCAACCAAGTGATCTATCAAATGCAAGCAATCAAGTGCAAGTGCTTCAACCAACCAATGTTGCAAGAGATCATCCCTTGGACACTATCATTAGTGATATTTCAAGAGGTGTGCAAACTAGATCAAGATTGGCTTCATTTTGTGAGCATTTCTCATTTGTGTCATCCATTGAACCTAAGAAGATAGATAAGCTTTGAAGGATGTTGATTGGGTCAATGCTATGCATGAAGAGCTAAACAACTTTACAAGAAACCAAGTATGGGAGTTAGTTGAGAGGCCTAAGGATCATAATGTGATTGGAACCAAGTGGGTCTTTTAGAACAAGCAAGATCAAGATGGGATAGTAATAAGGAACAAAGCAAGATTAGTGGATCAAGGTTACACTCAAGTTGAAGGTCTTGACTTTAGAGAAACATATGCCCCGGTTGCAAGATTGGAAGCAATTAGGATCTTGTTAGCCTATGCTTGTGCCCACAACATCAAGTTGTACCAAATGGATGTGAAGAGTGCATTTCTCAATGGGTATATCAATGAGCTTGTGTATGTTGAACAACCTCCTAGTTTTGAAGAAGAGAAGAAACCCAAGCATGTTTACAAGTTGAGAAAGACTTTCTATGGATTAAAACAAGCACCTAGAGCATGGTATGAGAGATTGAGAGATTTCCTACTCTAAGGGATTCAAGATGGGAAAGGTCGACACCACTCTCTTCACCAAGAAGCTTGGAAATGACTTATTTGTAATGCAAATCTATGTTGATGATATCATTTTTGGGTCAACAAATCAAGATTTTTGTGAGGAGTTTGGCAAGATGATGGCAAGTGAGTTTGAGATGTCCATGATTGGAGAGCTTAGCTACTTCCTTGGTCTTCAAATCAAGCAAATGAAGAATGGCACATTTGTGAGTCAAGGCAAGTATATCAAGGGCATGCTCAAGAAGTTTGGAATGGATGATAGTAAAGCTATTAGTACACCAATGGGGACAAGTGGAAGCTTGGATAGTGATGCTAGTGGCAACATGGTGGATCAAAAGATGTATTGGTCTATGATTAGAAGCCTACTCTATGTGACCGCATCAAGGCCGGATGTGATATTTAGTGTATGCTTGCATGCTAGATTCCAAGCCTCACCAAGAGAAAGTCATTCAAAAGCAACAAAGAAAATATTGAGGTACTTGAAGCATACACAAAATGTTGGATTGTGGTATCCCAAAGGAGCAAAATTTGAGTTGATTGGATATTCGGACTCTGATTATGCGGGATGCAAAGTTGAGAGAAAGAGCACATCGGGCAAATGTCAACTATTGGGAAGATCACTTGTGTCTTGGTCATCAAAAAGGCAAAATAGTGTAGCACTTTCAACCGCCAAAGCAGAGTACATTTTGGCCGGTAGTTGTTGTGCTCAATTATTTTGGATGAAGGCTACTTTGAGTGACTTTGGAATTAAATTCAAGCAAGTGCCATTGCTATGTGACAATGAGAGTGCCATAAAGCTCACCAACAACCCGGTTCAACATTCAAGAACAAAGAATATTGATGTCCACCATCATTTCATAAGAGATCACCAACAAAAAGGGGACATTTGCATTGAGAGTGTGGGCACCGAAGATCAACTTGCCGATATCTTCACCAAGCCACTTGATGAAAAGAGGTTTTGCAAGCTAAGGAATGAATTGAACATAATTGACTTCTCCAATATGTGTTGATGCACCCCCCCCCCATTATATGACATGCCTCTCCTTCGAGCAAAGCAAGGTAAAGTTGATTGACATGTCATCCATCCATTGCTAAGGACTTGTTTAGTGCATCTAGTCATTCCTATCATGTCCTAGGTTCATTCATTAAAATCAAATGAATTTGATGCTTGTATGGTACCACTATTTCTTGTATGTTTGAAATGATCTAGTGGTAGCATATGACATGTTTGTGGGCTTGTAAACCTAGTGTTTGATCTAGAAAATAAGCTACAAGTGTTTAACTCAACATGGTACAAGATAACCCTTATTTGGAGGTATGAAGAAGCTTGTCCTTGGATCAAACCGAGTTAAATATCTTTTGTAAGTAATCTAGATTGAACCAAATTGGAAAAATGATCCTCATTTCACATGGTTTCACCCCAACCTATCTATAATTTGAGCTCACCTTTTGTGCTAATTGTTGACAAAGGAGGAGAGAAATTCATAAAGATAGTAAGATAGGAGAAGCAAACAAAATGACATTGTAAAGGGAAAAATAAAAAATGCACACAAGTAGGGGGAGCAAGCTCATAAACTTGTATGTTGCATTTTGATGTGCATCTCATATATTTGCTTGCATAGCACAAGTTCTAAATTTCCATATACATGCTTGTGTGGTGTATGCTAGTTATATGCTTGAATGGTGAAATGAAAAACTAGCATGCATAGGCTAAAGTAACTAGACTTATGTTCATTTTATGGAAACTAGACCCTTGCTTGTAATGTTGATCTCATGGGGTATTTTAGTTTTTGTGTATATATAGTTACTAATGGAGCTAAGGATGGTATATTGATGCACTCCGATTGGTATCATGCTTCAAAGGTCCATCTCTTATACCTTAGCATCATATGGTAGAAATTGTCTATATTTCCTATCTAAGCATATGTGCAGGCTACAATCCAAACTCTTAGCACATATGTAGGGGGAGCAATTGCTACCATTTGGGATTCATGAAACTTGTCCATATCCTTTACACATGGTAAATATGCTTGGGGAAGCAACATGGATTCAATTAAATCTCAATTCACATCTTTGTGTAAGGGTTGTCATCAATTACCAAAAAGGGGGAGATTGAAAGCTCTAGTTTGGTTTTGGTTAATTGATGAAACCCTAAGTGCTAACATAGTTTATCAAAATGATTATGAGATAGGTAGCACTACTCCAAGTGATGAAGCAATGGCGAAGATCATGACAATGGTGATGGCATGGTGATGATCAAATGCTTGAACTTGAAAAGAAGAAAGAGAAAAACAAAAAGCTCAAGGCAAAGGTATAAATAGTAGGAGCCATTTTGTTTCGGTGATCAAGACACTTAGCGAGTGTGATCACATTTAGGTTAGATAGCCTTACTATTAAGAGGGGTGAAACTCATATTGAAATGCGGTTATCAAAGTGCCACTAGATGCTCTAACTCATTGCATATGCATTTAGGATCTAGTGGAGTGCTAACACCCTTAAAAATGTTTGTGAAAATATGCTAACACATGTGCACAAGGCGATACACTTAGTGGTTGGCACATTTGAGCAAGGGTTAGGAACTTCACCGATGGAGTGTCTGCCCGTAGAGTGTGGATAGTCGGACGGTGCCACTGGTGCCCTATATAGAAAAGATAGGGGTTCATAGAGTGACTGGACGCTGGTGGCATAGTGACCAGACGCTGGGGTCCTAAGTCCGGTCAGTAGCAGCAGTGAGCATGCATCTCGGTCTTGTGACTAGACGCTAGCATGAAGAGTGACTGGACGCTGGCAGGGTGCATCCGGTTAGTGCTAACGTACGCTGATGTGAGGCGCATAGAGGAAATGTTGAGTGATCGGATGTCAGGTGAGTGCAGTTGAGCATGACCACACACGTTTGATTGTGAAATTTCGCGTTTGGAACCTTGCTGGAAACAATCGGACACTGGGGTCTTACATCCGATCACTTTCTAACTGACACGTCCGGTCATCACTTGACCATTTAGATCGAGCGATTGGTGTTTGAAGCCAATGACACATGGCAAGCATCGGGCGACCGAATGCTAGGGTCCTACGTCCGGTCGAACTGACCAGAGCATCCGGTCACCCCGTGTTGTGCCTAGTGAAGGTGTACAATGGCTCTATTTCGTGGGGGCTTCTATTTAAGCCCCATGGCCGGCTCAAGCTCACTCTTTGCCATTTGCATTGACATAGCAACCTTGTGAGCTTAGCCAAAGCCCTTCCACTCATCTCCATCATTGTTTCATCATCATTGTGAGATTGGGAGAGAATCCAAGTGCATTGCTTGAGTGATTGCATCTAGTGGCACTTGGCATTTATGTTTCACTATGGGATTCACTTGTTACTCTTGGTGGTTGCTGCCACCTAGATGGCTTGGAGCAACGAGGATCATTGAGCGGAGGTTGGTGATTGTCTCCAGCTCTAATCGTGGTGATTGTGAGGGGTCTTGTGCCTTCCCTGGCAGAGAGCCAAAAGGTAACTCTAGTGGATTGCTTGTGTCATTGAGTTACCTCACTTGTGGGTAGGTTCTTGCGGTGTTCCATTGTGTGGACGAGGTTCGTGCAACACCTCTTAGCCACCAAACCACCAAGTGTTGGTCGACACAACGGGGACTAGCGTGTCGGCAAGCACGTGAACCTCGGGAGAAAAATTGGTTGTCTCTTGCCCTTTGGTATTCTCCCAATGATTGATTTAGTATTCATCTTGTGATTGGTTCACTCCTCTACACGGTGGTATAATCACCCTACTCACTCATTTATATTCTTGCAAACTAGTTATGGTAAGCTCTTTAGTGTAATTAGAATTGAGAGCTTGCTTTGTTATTTTAAGTTCATCTAGTGGAGCTCTTTAGAGTAGCAAGATTGAGAGCTCTTAGTGAGTAGTAACATTACAAGTTGTGTGTCTAGTAATCATTGCAACTAGAATTGTTGGATAGGTGGCTTGCAACCCTTGTAGAGCTAGAGCAAGTTTGCATTTCGCTATTTGTCATACTAATAAAATTGCTCTAGTTGATTTGTAGATTTTTAAATAGGCTATTCACCCCCCCCCCCTCTAGCCATATTAGGACCTTTCAGACACCCATGATAGCCAAGATATCCTAGGACTATCAAAGAGGGGCAAAAGGATCAGAGTTTCTATTTTAGAAATCTCGGTCTGCTACACTCTACATGCCCAGCTTGCTTGCATCTATTGCAAAACCGACCATTGTTCTTCACAAAACTAGTCTTGCGAGGAGCAAAGGTTGCCTCGCTTTTCTTGGGGGTATAGCCTAATCCCTCTTTGTTGAGAGAAAATCTTTGGCTACCCAAGCACTTTAGCAAGCGAGCCTCACCACCATAGGCATTGCCCAAGGCGCGAGTGAGCTCATTGACCTCCTTCTTTAAGGTCTCATTCTCAACCATAAGTGAGGCATCACAAGTGAATCCATCACTCATAGCTGAAGTGGAAGTGGATGATGAGCTACATGAAGGGTTAGCAGGAGCAACAACAATAGGCTTATAGAAGATTCATCAATTATGTCACATGTTAAGCCTATGTCACATGTTACTACCACTTTCTCAATTTTCTCAACAAGAATGGAGTGAGCCTTTTCAAGCTTAGTGTGAGCCTTGCCAAGCTTCTTATGGGCATCCTCTAGCCTATCATGAGATGCATTGAGCTCATCAAAGGCTTGCTTAAGGGCTTTTAGTTTCTTACGCAAGTCTTTGCATTCCCTACTTTTGACAACAAAGTGAGTTTTAGCATCTTCAAGCATGTCAATTAGTTCATCTTTAGTGGGTTCATCATCACTATCACTTTCACTCTCACATCCATCATCACAAGTTTGTACCTTAGTGGCCTTAGCCATGAAGCATGTTGATGGAGTGTCGAAGAGAGAAGGCAATGCTTGCAAGAGCCTTCTTCTTGATGGTCTTGTCATCATCATCACTTGAGAAAGCATCACTATAACACCCTAGTGTTAAGCATGCATTGGGCACTTGCATTCATGAGCATGAGCATCATTTGAGCATCCATGAGCATAAGCATATGAAGTGTTATCTCAATCACCTTACTTTTGTTACATGTGATGCTAGCTATATGCATGTATATGCTTGCCATTGTGTGTGACCAATGCATCAAATGCTTGTGGGGCCATAGAAACACCTTAACATGTTTAGGATGGTACATGGAACAAGTTTGATATTCATGACATGGACCAAAACAGCCCCCACGTCATGTTATTCTAGAAACTCTAATTTTCAAGTTACTAGTTTGACCAAAGTTGAACTAAGCTTTAGAGTGCTTACATGGCAGTGCACCCTCAAGCAAAGTTGTAGTATTTTACTAGAGTAACAACTTTCATTTTTGGACCAAGACCTAATTCAATAAATAGCATGCTCAAAAATAGCTCACAAGTAGCAAGAAAATACTGTTTTGGACTAAAAAAATTCAGTGTTGGAGCTGACTACAGTTTCAACGTAGCTAACTTTGAGGTGATGTAACATCCAAACCATTGTGAATTAGAAGATGATTTCTAAAGCAATCTTGTAGCCCTAACATAGTTCTACAAGATTTGTTCACACACCTTGCACTGACTCACCACGGATTAGGAGTTACATGGTGTCGCAGAACCAACCAATTTATAAGAGTACAAGTACAATGGCAGCCCGCAAGCGGTCGCACTGTCATACTTGAACCCATATAAACCTAGTAGTCTGTCGAGTACCACGATGGGTCTCGATAAACGATTACAACAACCAAGATCATATAGGATTCAACATACATGCCACATATTACATAAAGTTCACAGATACACTTTCATCATCAGAGTACGGATAAAAGTTATTACAAACTGAGTTTGATAGATAAAGCGGAAGCAATTAAGTTCAAAAATAAAGTTTCCAACATAGTTTGATACAGTGCCAAGTAGGATCACGGTCCACAAAAGCAAAGATAGGGATTAATAAAGAAGCCTGCCCAAGGCTTACTCCTCATCCACGGCGGGATAGAAGCAACTCTTGCAATAACCATGATACACAGTGCCATCTACAACAATGGGAAATAAAACCCTGAGTACGAGAAGGTACTCAGCTAGACTTACCCGTCATAAACCAGAAATAAATTGACTCCAAGGATTATGCAAGGCTGTATAAGTGGAGATAGCTTGACAACATTTTGCATAAAAGCAATTGACTTAGTTGTACAATTATGACCCATTTATCAAGTTAATTATACTATCCATCTCTAGATTTGCAGCTATCCTGTGCCAAACATGTGGTATCTCAATTTAAAAGCATACAATAGTAACCATAGCAGGTATTGTAATTCCATATTCATTCGAACCATCATGTTCCATAACACAGTTACTACAATGTTGGGACTAGCCAAGTTTCTCACTATCCGGGAGAGACGGTGATTCTAATCGATTTCAACCAGCTGGGAATTTATTCCTAACACAAACCTAGGCATACCACACGAAGGCAGCCTTAGGTCACCTTTGGTACAACTCAGGTTCACATTTCGTGGGTCCGTACCATGCCGCATAATCTGGGATACTAGATGCCAGGACGTTTAGGCCTAGCCTGCCCTTGGGCTCAGTCTGATCGTCCCCCGGAAGGAGCGCACAACAGAACGGGTCCTGGCCTGAGTTGAGCTACTCGGCTTCGCGGTTGGAACGAGTTATCCGGCCAGCTAAGTGAGAGGCATGCGTTCAATCTTGTCAGAAACACCAACAACGGTACGGTCCTTAATCGGCTCAGACGGAATCACATGAGTCAACCTACGCATAGACTCCGCCCGGCCTCGATTTTCTTTTACCCCATGGTTCTGTTCCACGATAGCAAATATAGCCAACCATGCTCCAGTATCCACCTATATCTCGCAGGTGATAGGACATCACTCGACTTCTACCAGTCTAAGCATGGCTAAGCATATGTTCGATTCTGGACCTATACTGGTTAAAGGTGTAATATCTGGGCAAGGAATTTATATGCATCAAGTGGTTCCATTCAACTCTTATAACCTAATGCATCAATCATAAGTACTTAAGTAATCATTTGTAAAATACTGGGAGACTTAGAATGCTCCAGGGCTTGCCTCGCAGAAAGGAAGTGGGGCGGTGGTCAGGACACTCCGGAAGCTCTTCAGGATTCTGCTCCACGCCTTCGGGAGCTGCGACTTGAGGATTCTCCTGCTGGTCTCCTTCCTCTACTTCGTCGAATTCCAGCAACGTTATTTCTTCCTCCGATCCTAGATGCATGAATATGGCATAAGATATTGCGAATGCATATATGTTAACAAGTGCATCATGTTCTACTGAGTAGGTGCATATCTCTTCTTGATTATGCAATTAACTACTTCAACAATTCATCAACTATTTTACAAACAGCAGCTACTTATTTTACTCATAACTGGAGTTCTAATTATCCAAATGTAGTGATCCTAGACTTTATGGAAAGCTTATAAAATCACCTACAACTCTTATTTAATTCATAAAAGCTAATTCACAACTTATCTTAGGCAAAACAGACAATCATATCAGTGTTGTCCAGAAATTCCTGAGAGCAAGCAAAATCGGAAAAGCTAACTTTAAACAGATGTAACTCCTAAACCGTTTGACTTATGGCCCTGAAATTTTAACACAAGACATATGATGAAGTTATCTATAACTTTGTAATTAATCTTTTTTACAGCAAACATTATTTTTATCATGCAACTCATCAAACTCCAGAATCTGTCCGGAATCCTTCCAATTCGCATTACAAAGTAACAATACTTCTACTTCATGTAATCATTCAAAATTTGACAACACAAAGTCTACCAACAGTTTAAGCATACCAAATACATCCAAGAAAATATAATGGTGAAGGCCAAACTATTTCTTTATATGCCTTTTTTATTTTATTTAGATACATAGGTTAAATAATAAATATATATCAAATGTGCAACATAAATTCTTAAAAAATTACAGTGCCTTACTAATGCTACCAAAAGACTACTGTAAAAGTTTCATGCCATTTTATTCAGTAAAACACTCTATACAAAAAAGACAAAGTATAAAGGCTTAAAATAGCATAAATAGAAAACCCTAGTGAAATGTGTCAAGCAATAGATTTCCTATTTTTCTTATCATCCTTATGGTACTAGGATAACCTCCAAAAATTTTCATGAATACTGGATTCCTAAATAATTTATAAAAATTCATACAAGGATTACCTATTTATAAAAGAAAAATCTATAACTACAAATCTATGCATGCACTGATCCTCAAACTTTTACCAGAGCTTATACATGTTAAGAATAGCTTACCACAAAAATTTTATAATTTTTGGAGCACAGGAACTCCAGATATAAAATAAACAAGTTTGCATGCATTCAAAAACACATTTCAAATTTCCATTTAAATCTTCCAAGATTTCTACTGTAAGTATCAAGACTATATTTTTCCTAAATACTACACTTCCTAAGGAACACTACCAAATTTATTTCACAATTTTTGAAGCTACAAAACTGGAGATACAAATATTACAAAACAATACAAAATCTGGAATTAATGAACTATCCTATACTCTCACTGCGACTGACCGGTGGGACCTGCTGGTCAGAGGACCCCACGCGTCATTGACCCGAAACAGGGCAGCTACGCTACGCGATGGTGGCATGGCCAAAGCTCACCGACGGCGAACAATTCCAGCGATGGCACCGACACTGATGTGACCACCAAGACACTATGCATCTATTGAGCTAACTAAAAGGACCAGTCGCCAGAGCTAACGACGATGGTGGCGTCAATGGCGGGGCGGTGGAGTCGGACGACGGTGAGATGCCGGGGCTGGCTGTGAAAACTCAATCAAATGCTACGCCGAGCATCAACACACGACGACGAAGCTATTGCACTCACTATCACTGCTAGAGGTGGTCGGAGATGTCCCGGCCACGGCGTCGTGGCACGGCGGCGAACTCTGGCGAGGCTGCGTGTGGCGCTGAAGCTTTACTGAGCGCCTCTAGCTTGCAAGGCGGTTGCGGTGGGACAGTGAGAGTACTACAGGGTGGCTGTGGTGACGGAGGAGCGATGAGGCTAGCCGGTGATTGGCAACAGCGATGGCGGAGGCTCTTGGTGCTGCGGCTGCTACGGCGGGTGAAGAAGGAAGCAGAAGGTTGAAAATGAGGGCGCGGCTCAGTGCGGGCGGTAGCTAGGGTGTTAACACACATGCTGGCCTGCCTTGGCCACACACGGCGCATGGACACTGACGCCGGTCAGCCATTGAGCTGCGTCGCTCAGTTCGTCAGAAACCGCGATGGACGCCTGACAGCGGGTTTTCAAGGTGACTTAACTGTTAAACCGTAGCTCCTTAACATAAATGATCTACATGACTTGTGTAGTCCTATGTACTAGCTTCAATTGTTGTTCAATGAACTCGTGCTAATTCACAACCAAAACTGAGTAATATCATCACAAAGATCGGCTTGTCAGTCGGTCAGTTAACAAGGACTTAGCAAATTTTGTTAAGTGTTGACATGTTGATTTTTCTGATTCTTGTGATCCAATTTCAAACATGTTAGGAGCTGAATCATTCAATGACCCAAAAATAAAAGTTGTTCCTTATATCAAATACTACAACTTTGCTTTAGTGACCACCTCCATGCAAGGTCTCTAACACCTAGTTCAAACTTGGTCAAACATGTCACATTTAAAGAATGGTATGCTTCAAACTATGGCTTAATGACCTAATTACCCCTAAGCATGAATATCAAAGTTGTTCATAATGATACTCTAAACATGTTTAAGCAAATTGCAAGGTCATACAATCATTTTAGGTATTAGTCACTCATAGTGCTATTTAGTTTAATCACATGAAATCTTAAGTGTTGGTTCATGAAAGGTGACCATGAACAATGTCCTATTTGCTAACCTAGGTGTTGCTACATGTTTGTGTGACTTACATCCACCAAGTACATGTGTACACTCATGATCATATGCATATACACATGGAGACATGAAATAATGAGAAAAGTTGCATATGTTCAAGGAAACATGCGATAACAAGCAAATGTTGCAGATGTTTCAATTGTAAATGCTTGTTTATGAATGCTTGATGCTCATGCTCATGCTATGCAAGTCAAGTTATGCAAGGCTAACACTCGAGGTGTTATAGCCCCTCCTCCTTATAAAAATCTCATCCCAAGATTTGCAAGACCTAAAAAGGCAGGATAAACTTCTCGTAAATATTCTTCTCTTTCCCACGTAGCATCTTGTTCACTGTGATTATTCCACACCACCTTATAGAACTTAATAATCTTACTCTGTGTTACTCTTTCCAACTCCTCTAACACTCGAATTGGCTTTTCTTCATAGATCAAATCCAATTGAAGCTACATGTTGGTGGGTGCAATAGCTTCTTCAGGTATTCGAAGACATTTCTTCAACTAAGAAACATGGAAGACATCAAATATTACACTCATCTCTGGTGGAAGTTGTAACTTATACGCAACATTTCCTTTCCGTTCCAAAATCTTGTATGGCCCCACATATCTAGGTGAAAGCTTCTTTTTCATCTCAAATCTCTTCACGTCTTTCATGGGTGATACTTTCAAGTATACATAGTCACCCACTTCAAAAGTTAGTGGTCTCCTTCTTCTATCAGCATTACTCTTTTATCTTGATTGAGCTGCCTTCATATGTTGTTGGATCACACGTACTTGCTCTTTAGCTTCATTGACAAAGTCAATACCAAAGTATCTCCTTTCACCGGGCTTAATCCAATTCAATGGAGTTCTACATTTTCTGCCATACAATGCTTCAAATGGAGCCATCTTGATACTCACTTGATAACTGTTATTATAGGAGAACTCAGCTAAAGGTAACCATTTCTCCCATGAACCTTTTGAAGATATAACACAAGCTCTAAGCAAATCTTCTAGGATTTGGTTCACTCGCTCTGTCTGTCCTAAAGTTTGCGGATGGTATGCCGAACTTCTAATTAGCTTGGTTCCCAAAGCCTGGTGTAAGTGCTCCCAGAAACGAGCTATGAACTGTGGGCCTCGATCTGAGATTATAGTCCTGGGTACTCCATGTAGTCTCACAATCTGGGAAACATATATCTCAGCGTATTTCCCAACTATATATTGTGTGTTCATGGGTATAAAGTGTGCTGATTTGGTGAGACGATCAACAATAACCCATATTGAATCGTGACCTTGTGGTGTCATTGGAAGGCCTGAGATAAAGTCCATGCTGATTTCCTCCCATTTCCAACCTGGAATAGGCAATGGCTGAAGTAATCCGGTGGATTTCATATGAACAGCTTTTACTCTACTGCAGTTATCGCACCTAGCGACATAGGCTGCGATCTCTTTCTTCATCTTAGTCCACCAAAAACGGGTTTTCAAATCTTGATACATCTTACTACTACCCGGATGGATAGACAATTTGGACGAGTGAGCTTCATCTAAAATTTGATTCCTCAGCTCTTGGTCTTTTGGTACCACAAGTCGGTCCTCGAACCATAATACACCTCTTTCGTCCAATCTGAAATGCTTGGTCTCTTGCTCTTGCATTTTTCTCTTGATGTGACTTATTCCTACATCTATCTGCTGTAGCTCTACGATTTTTCTCTCAAGTGAACAACTGATCGTGATATTGTGTAGTACCGCAGGGTGTAACAAGTTGAATCCATCTTCCTATAATGCTTCTATAGTGTTGCAATGAGACTTTCGACTGAGTGCATCTGCTACTACATTAGCCTTACCTAGATAGTAATGCACTTCTAAATTGTAGTCCTTAATCAATTATAACCATCTTCGTTGTCTCATGTTCAGCTTTGGTTGGGTAAAGATATACTTGAGACTTTTGTGGTCAGTATATATATGACATACATTGCCCAACAAATAATGTCTCCATATCTTTAATGCATGAACAACTGCTGCAAGTTCTAAATCATGTGTAGGGTAGTTGACTTCATGCTTTCTCAATTGCCGAGAAGCATATGCAATAACTATTCCTTCTTGCAAAAGCACACACCCCAAACCTATTCCCGATGCATCACAAAATACATCAAAAGGCTTTTCAATGTCTGGTTGTGCTAGCACAGGTGCGGTAGTCAACAAAGTTCTAAGGGTGTGAAAAGTTGCTTCACATTCTAGTGTCCATTTATACTTCTCATCTTTCTGAAGTAGTCTGGTCATGGGCTTAGCTATTTCTGAGAAATCTAGAATGAAACAACGATAATATCATGCTAACCCTAGAAAACTCCAAACTTCATGAACCAAAGTTGGGGCTTTCCAATCCATGACCTCTTGTACTTTTGATGGGTCTACAAAGATTGCATCCCTTGATAAGATGTGACCTAAGAAAGGTACTTTGCTCAACCAAAATTCACATTTGCTAAATTTCGCATATAGCTTATGCTCCCTCAATCTGGATAAAACAATCCTCAGATGTTCTTCATGATCTGACTCATTTTTTGAATAAATCAATATATCATCGATAAACATGACCACAAACTTGTCGAGCTCGGGCATGAATACCGAGTTCATTAGGTACATGAAGTAGGCTGGAGCATTTGTTAGTCCAAAAGACATAACCAAATACTCGTATAAGTCATACCTAGTAGAGAAAATAGTTTTAGGTATGTCCTCCGGTCTGATCTTTATCTGATGGTAGCCTGATCTCAAGTCAATTTTGGAGAATACCTTTGCCTTCACTAGCTGATCGAACAAGATGTCGATGCGAGGCAATGGATATTTATTCTTGATGGTCACAACATTGAGTGGTCTGTAATCTACACACATTCTCAGTGACTTGTCCTTCTTTTTCACAAACAAGGCTAGACATCCCCACGGAGATGAGCTAGGTTGGATAAGACCCTTGTCCAATAGATCTTGTAGTTGAACCTTAAGTTCTACTAACTCATTGGGTGGCATTCTATAGGGCCTTCTTGATATGGGTGTCATACCTGGCACTAACTCAATCTTAAATTCCACATCCCTATCTAGTGGTAGACCTAGTAATTCCTCTGGAAATACATCCAAAAACTCACAAACCACTTGGATATCACAATGTGTGGTGGTTTGGATAGCACAAGCTAAATGTTGGAGTTCGAAATTGCGGGAGAGTGGCACTAGAAAAGCATTCCCTCCTGTGGGTTCTCTCAACATAATAGTATGGGTGCTAGTGTCAATAAGAACACCATGATCATTCATCCAATTCATGCCTAAGATTACACTTATCGATAACCCAGGCAATATTATCAAATTTGTTGTGTACTCCCTCCCTTGTATAGAGATGAGCATATTTTTTACTATCTTTTTGGTAGAATTAGTACCCCCTGCTGAACTTATATTATAACCCCCTTTGCTTACTTCAATTATTTCTTGATCATGTCTAGATGCAAATGTTTGACTCATAAATGAATGAGAAGCTCCCGAATCAAATAAAACAATAGCGGGATGCTTGTTGATGAGAAACATACTAGCCGTGACAACTTCTCCAGCGGGCACTTCCTCAACAGCGGTATAATGCACGTACCCTGGACGTGCCCTTGTGTTCACCTACCTCTGATTATTCTGATTTGGGTTGCCATTCTTCTTGGGGTGGGGGCATTCCTTGGCCCAATGACCCATTTGATTGCAGTTGAAACATGGCTGATTATTCCTAGGTCCGGTGGAGCTCCCCTGACTGCCAGTCCCTTTTGGTAAGGAAATAGTGAATGCCTTATGAAATGGTTTTTGTGGCCTATTATTCTGAGCTTTAGGTGGTGGAGGCCTAAACTTGGGTGCAGGTGGACGGAATTGTGGCCTAGCTGTGATAGGCGCTTTTGACTATGAAGATCCGGAGGCACCTGCCTCATATGCCCTCTTGCGACCCTTAGCAACGGCATGCATGTTATTGTGGTTTTCTTAGGTCAAGGCATCACTAATAAACTCAGTGTACGTGGCACACCTAGAATTGGCCATGGTCTTCATCAGTTTGGTACCCAGACCCCGCTTGAAGCTCTCTACTTTTTCTCCTCAGTATCCACAAAACCTAGAGCATATCTAGATAGGTTGTTGAATGTGTGCATATATTCTGTGAGGGTCTTCGTTCCTTGAGTGAGCCTCATAAATTTAGCCGCTTTCATGCGCATTAGGCCCGAGGGAATATGATATCCCCTAAAAGCTAGCTTGAACTATTCCCAGGTCACTCGCACATTAGTAGGCAGAGATGACAAGAAATGTGTCCACCAGATCCCTGCTGGTCCTTGCAGCTGATGAGAAGCATATTTAGCTTTCAGATGCTCGGTGACCCTTAGCAGACAAAACTTCTGCTCAATGGTGTTGAGCCACTCATCAGCCTATAGTGGTTCCTCAGCCACCTTGAAGATTGGAGGCTTCGTATCTAGAAATTCCTTGAATGTACTGTGCTGATTTGGCTCGGCCCCTGGTTGATGTGGGTGGCCACGAGCGGTGTTTTGCGCGATGAGGTGTAAAGCTTCTTCCATTGTCCTTTGGCTCCCCAAGAACTAGGCAAAGAACTCCTGAGCGGATGGCGGCGGTCGTGGTAAGTCATCATTATTGCCATCATGGCTGCTACCAGCTCCTGCATGGGTGCGCGTCATCTACGAAGTTGCAACAATAAGCGATTATTGGTTGATGCCACAAGATTGCAGATGAATCATAATCATGCCAAACTGAAATTATTGGAGAAAATTCTCAAATTCACAATAAAAACAGAGGCATAACAATTCATTCTCGCAACATGACATCCAATTTGATCACTCATGGCACGTTAATATCCAAATTAGGAGCTCAGATAGATTAACTAGAATTAGAGTTTTAATCGAACATGCGATAGTCATGCAAATAACCATATTACATGATAGTTCAAATCACCAACACCAAATCCAAACTACAAGTCCATTACATAACCAATGATGATACATTAAGTACTTATACTAAGTACTACATGATCTAATCCTCGTCATGATCACTATCAAGGTCAAAGATAGGATCATCTCCTTCCTTAGGCTCCTCATCATGATCCTCTTCCATATCTGGACCATCCTCTTCCCCATCAAGGATAGGGTTCAGCTGGTTGTTCAAATAGTGCACTTCATGCTGAAGATTCATTACTTGAAGTTGAGCTTGTGCAAGCTATTGACGTAGGCTCCTTTCAGCATGATCCTGAGCGTGGCTCATGTCGCGGTGCTTATCTCGCTCTATCCTTATGTTAGCGACATGGTTTTCTGCTGCATCATGCTAACGTCTAGCTGTGGACACCTCTGCACAGGCAGTCTCCAACTGCTCCTATAGTCCTGCAAGTACAGCTTGATCATTAGCTCTTGCTTCTTGAGCTGCTGCTCTCTGCTAATCCACTTGTTCCATTTAGGCATAAAGAGCGCCCAAAGCTTCATAAGCTTGGTCAGATTCCCTTCGGGCTTTACTTGTGGCTTTCTTTTGCTTGCGCACACACTTCTTGAGCTTGTTTTGCATGGCTTTAGCTCTCATGAGTTTGTCCATGCAGGTGGCATACGATTCCTGCTAGAAATCCCTAGTGTCCTGGCGTGCACAAAACATCTTCATCACGGCAAACATTGCACTCATGGAAGGACTAGAGCTATTCACGCGCTCATCGTGATCTCTGATCAAAGCATTTTGGCTACGTTGTTCCCAATTTGTGGTGGATGGATCCACCCAAGGAAACACACTCGCTGCACTGCCGGTAAGTGCATCTCCATGTTGCTGATAGATTTGCCTCAGAACCTCAAAGGCCACAACTTGGGCAGCCTCCCAAGGAGTCTTTCCTTCCGATTCTGCCTTCCACTCCTGCTAGAAGGGCGGTTGTGTGCGGGCTAGAATAGTGAGCCGCACCACGTACCATGGTTGTCCTTCCAAGTACTCTTCGATCCAATGATAAAGGGGTGGCTCTTGGTACCCCACGAAGTGCAGAACTCTCCACAAGAGGGTAGGTGTTCCAAAAACATTCAGGAAATTCTCACATCCGATGGGTGTTGCCATCTGTACCATCAACATGTACACTTGGTGAGACAATGCCATAATGGATAAGAGTTACATAACCAAGTAAGAAATTTATAAGGGGAGGAATAATTTAATTTTGTGAATGGTAATTATCACGATGCATGCTCGTTCCGTATGTCCTCACAAACTTAGGAAAAATTTGTTTCTAACGGTAGACACGGTGGCATACACACGTTCTCTCATATATCGCATAACTAGTCGAGCTACATGTTTTGTTGTTAGTGTACCTACATAAAATTTTATTTCAGCCCAAACCCATAACGAAATATGCAGAATGTAATTTAAATACTTCCATATATGTATACCCATACATATACTTCCGTATCAAGCTACCTGATAACAATTTAAACCCATAATTAAATACATACCATATACACATGCAAGCATGCATACATAGTCGTACCAAAGCTAACTCTCCCCGACCGCACGCTCACATCCTGCGGTCAACTCTCATCACCTTACCTTGGCGTAGAGGTATTTGATCCATACATTACCATTCAAGTGAATGGCATCCATACAATAGCACGCCGTATGGACGACGAAGTAAAAACCCCCATGTTAGTACTTAAATAGCCACCTAATAGTTCTTAATTTGGGCATAAGGAAGGTGATCATTGGCACACTATAGGTTTCAAATACCTATTAATATAACTATTAGTTGCTAGAGAAGGGTTTTTGGAAAACAAAAACTTTTGTTTTAAATACACATGTGACAATTAACGTTGAATCTTGCTCTGATGTCAGCTATCGTAGAACCAACCAATTTATAAGAGTACAAGTACAATGGCAGCCCGCAAGCGGTCGCACTATCATACTTGAACCCATATAAACCCGGTAGTCCATCGAGTACCACGACGGGTCTCGATAAACAATTACAACAACCAAGATCGTACAGGATTCAACATATATGCCACATATTACATAAAGTTGATAGATACACTTTCATCATCAGAGTATGGATAAAAGTTATTACAAACTGAGTTTGATAGATAAAGCGGAAGCAATTAAGTTCGAAAATAAAGTTTCCAACATAGTTTGATACAGTGCCAAGTAGGATCACGGTCCACAAAAGCAAAGATAGGGATTAATAAAGAAGCCTGCCCAAGGCTTACTCCTCATCCATGGTAGGATAGAAGCAACTCTTGCAATAACCATGATACACAGTGCCATCTACAACAATGAGAAATAAAACCCTGAGTACGAGAAGGTACTCAGCTAGACTTACCCATCATAAACCAGAAATAAATCGACTCCAAGGATTATGCAAGGCTGTATAAGTGGAGATAGCTTAACAACATTTTGCATAAAAGCAATTGACTTAGTTGTACAATTATGACCCATTTATCAAGTTAATTATACTATCCATCTCTAGATTTGCAGCTATCCTGTGCCAAACATGTGGTATCTCAATTTAAAAGCATACAATAGTAACCATAGCAGGTATTGTAATTCCATATTCATTCGAACTATCATGTTCCATAACACAGTTACTACGATGTTGGGACTAGCCAAGTTTCTCACTATCCAGGAGAGACGGCGATTCGAATCGATTTCAACCAGCTGGGAATTTATTCCTAACACAAACCTAGGCATACCATGCGAAGGCAGCCTTAGGTCACCTTTGGTACAACTCAGGTCCACATTTCACCAGTCCGTACCGCGCCGCACAATCTAGGACACCAGATGCCAGGACGTTTAGGCCTAGCCTGCCCTTGGGCTCAGTCTGATCGTCCCCCGGAAGGAGTGCACAACAGAACGGGTCCTGGCCTGAGTTGAGCTACTCGGCTTCACGGTCGGAACGAGTTATCCGGCTAGCTAAGTGAGAGGCATGTGTTCAATCTTGTCAGAAGCGCCAACAACGGTATGGTCCTTAATTGGCTCAGACGGAATCACATGAGTCAACCTACGCATAGACTCCGCCCGGCCTCGATTTTCTTTTACCCCATGGTTCTGTTCCACGATAGCAAATATAGCCAACCGTGCTCCGGTATCCACCTATATCTCGTAGGTGACAGGACATCACCTGACTTCTACCGGTCTAAGCATGGCTAAGCATATGTTCGATTCTGGACCTATACCGATTAAAGGTGTAATATCTAGGCAAGGAATTTATATGCATCAAGTGGTTCCATTCAACTCTTATAACCTAATGCATCAATCATAAGTACTTAAGTAATCATTTGTAAAATACTAGGAGACTTACAATGCTCCGGGCTTGCCTCGCAGAAAGGAAGTGGGGCGGTGGTCAGGACACTCTGGAAGCTCTTCAGGATTCTGCTCCACGCCGTCGGGAGCTGCGACTTGAGGATTCTCCTACTGGTCCCCTTCCTCTACTTCGTCGAATTCCAGCAACGTTATTTCTTCCTCCGATCCTAGATGCATGAATACAGCATAAGATATTGCGAATGCATATATGTTAACAAGTGCATCATGTTCTACTGAGTAGGTGCATATCTCTTCTTGATTATGCAATTAACAACTTCAACAATTCATCAACTATTTCACAAACAGCAGCTACTTATTTTACTCATAACTGGAGTTCTAATTATCCAAATAAAGTGATCCTAGACTTTCTGGAAAGATTATAAAATCACCTACAACTCTTATTTAATTCATAAAAGCTAATTCGCAATTTCTCTTAGGCAAAACAGACAATCATATCAGTGCTGTTCAGAAATTCCAGAGAGCAAGCAAAATCGGAAAAGCTAACTTTAAACAGCTGTAACTCCTAAACCGTTTGACTTATGGCCCTGAAATTTTAACACAAGACATATGATGAAGTTATCTATAACTTTGTCATTAATCATTTTTACAGCAAACATCATTTTTATCATGCAACTCATCAAACTCCAGAATCTGTTCGGAATCCTTCCAATTCGCATTACAAAGTAACAATACTTCTACTTCATGTAATCATTCAAAATTTGACAACACAAAGTCTACCAACAGTTTAAGCATACCAAATACATCCAAGAAAATATAATGGTGAAGCCCAAACTATTTCTTTATATGCCTTTTTTATTTTATTTAGATACATAGGTTAAATAATAAATATATATCAAATGTGTATCATAAATTCTTAAAACTTTACAGTGCCTTACTAATGCTACCAAAAGACTATTGTAAAAGTTTCATGCCATTTTATTTAGTAAAACACTCTATACAAAAAAGACAAAGTATAAAGGCTTAAAATAGCATGAATAGAAAACCCTAGTGAAAAGTGTCAAGCAACAGATTTCCTATTTTTCTTATCATCCTTTTGGTACTAGGATAACCTCCAAAAATTTTCATGAATACTGGATTCCTAAATAATTTATAAAAATTCATACAAGGATTATCTATTTATAAAAGAAAAATCTATAACTACAAATCTATGCATGCACTGATCCTCAAACTTTTAACAGAGCTTATACATGTTAAGAATAGCTTACCACAAAAATTTCATAATTTTTGGAGCACAGGAACTCTAGATATAAAATAAACAAGTTTGCATGCATTCAAAAACACATTTCAAATTTCCATTTAAATCTTCCAAGATTTCTACTGTAAGTATCAAGACTATATTTTTCCTAAATACTACACTTCCTAAGGAACACTACCAAATTTATTTCACAATTTTTGAAGCTACAAAACTGGAGATACAAATATTACAAATAGTACAAAATCTAGAATTATTGAACTATCCTATACTCTCACTGCCGCTGACCGGTGGGACCTGCTGGTCAGAGGACCCCACGCGTCATTGACCCAAAACAGGGCAGCTATGCTGTGCGACGGTGGTGCGGCCAAAGCTCACCGATGGCGAACAATTCCGACGATGGCACCGACACTGATGTGACCACCAAGACACTACGCATCTATTGAGCTAACTAAAAGGACCAGTCGCCGGAGCTAACGACGATGGTGGCGTCAATGGCAGGGCGGTGGAGTCGGACGACGGTGAGACGCCAGGACTAGCCGTGAAAACTCAATCAAACGCTACGCCGAGCATCGACACACGACGACGAAGCTATTGCACTCACTATCACTGCTAGAGGTGGTCGAAGATGTCCCGGCCACGGCGTCGTGGCACGGCGGTGAACTCTGGCAAGGCTACGCGTGGCGCTGAAGCTTTACCGAGCGCCTCTAGCTGGCAGGGCGGTTGCAGTGGGACAGTGGGAGTACTGCGGGGTGGCTGTGGTGACGGAGGAGCGACGAGGCCAACCGGTGATTGGCAACGGTGATGGCAGAGGCTCTTCGTGCTGCGGCTGCTACGGCGGGTGAAGAAGGAAGCAGAAGGTTGAAAATGAGGGCGCGGCTCAGTGCGGGCGGTAGCTGGGGTGTTAACGTGCGCGCTAGCCTACCTTGGCCACACGCGGCGGGGCTCCGGCGATGCGCGGCGTCCGCTGGCCTCCACGTGGTGCGCGGACACTGACGCCGGTCGGCCATTGAGCTGCATCGCTCAGTTTGTCAGAAACCGCGATGGACGCCTGGCAGCGGGTTTTCAAGGTGACTTAACTGTTAAACCATAGCTCATTAACGTAAATGATCTACATGACTTGTGTAGTCCTATGTACCAGCTTCAATTGTTGTTCATTGAACTCATGCTAATTCGCAACCAAAACTGAGTAATATCATCACAATGATCAGCTTGTTAGTCGGTCAGTTAACAAGGACTTAGCAAATTTTGTTAAGTGTTGACATGTTGATTTTTCTGATTCTTGTGATCCAATTTCAAGTATGTTAGGAGCTGAATCATTCAATGACCTAAAAATAAAAGTTGTTCCTTATATCAAATACTACAACTTTGCTTTTGTGACCACCTCCATGCAAGGTCTCTAACACCTAGTTCAAACTTGGTCAAACATGTCACATTTAAAGAATGGTATGCTTCAAACTATGGCTTAATGACCTAATTACCCCTAAGCATGAATATCAAAGTTGTTCATAATGATACTCTAAACATGTTTAAGCAAATTGCAAGGTCATACAATCATTTTAGGTATTAGTCACTCATAGTGCTATTTAGTTTAATCACATGAAATCTTAAGTGTTGATTCATGAAAGGTGACCATGAACAATGTCCTATTTGCTAACCTAGGTGTTGCTACATGTTTGTGTGACTTACATCCACCAAGTACATGTGTACACTCATGATCATATGCATATACACATGGAGACATGAAATAATGAGAAAAGTTGCATATGTTCAAGGAAACATGCGATAACAAGCAAATGTTGCAGATGTTTCAATTGTAAATGCTTGTTTATGAATGTTTGATGCTCATGCTCATGCTATGCAAGTCAAGTTATGCAAGGCTAACACCCGAGGTGTTACACATGGTCACAAAGTTGCTCTGTCAGACGTGCACGTCGGGCTCTGATGAATGCGAACACGCGCGGCGTCAGTGGCCGACCACGCTAGGGCATGGCCACCATGTGGTGGTCATATGCTGGTGACGGTTGGGCCGGTCGGACCAGCGTGCGGACAAGAGGGCCGTGCCCCTGCTGCTCCCTCCCACTCGCTCTCTCTTTCTCTCTGTGCCTAGCTAGAGCAGAGCTGAGCTCACTCACCGCTGTTGTAGCTCCATCGGTCAATTCCTCTTGGCCACGGTTGCTCCACCATCACCCCCACCTCCTCGAGCCACCAACACCACCCTTCAAACCAAGGTAAAGTGGCTTTCTGCTTTGTCATCACCATTGTTGCCACCAGAGCATCACCGCGCTCTTGGCTTGCCCTGGCTAGGCCGCTCCACTACATCTCCCGCCATCCTATATTTTGGTCCATAGTTGCCTTAGGTCACTGCTGCTTAGGCTAGAGCTATGGTAGATGCTACCGTACCATCATGCGGGAATGCACCGCCGCTCCCGTCATGCCCGCCATGGCCGCGAGCTCGAGCTCACCACGGCCAGCAGCCCCTAGGTCTTGCCACCCCCCGCTCGAAGATGTTTGTGCATTGCCACGAACCCTAGCTCCTATCGCAAAGATGGAGACCCACCTCTTGCCACCAATTAGCTAGAACAGAGAGCCCCGTCATGTGCATTGGGCACCATTGTGCCACCATGCACGTGGTCAGGCTCCCTCACTACTCCACCGTGGCTAGATCTTGCTCTAGAACTGTGCTAGGTCACCATAGAGGTAGGGCCATCCTCGCCGGAGCCTGTCATGGCTAGAGACGGCTGGTGTGCCACCGTGTGACCACCGCCGTCTGCCATGCTCGTCGGTGAGCTTGCTCTAGTGAATAGCCTATTTAAAATCTACAAACCAACTAGAGCAATTTGATTAGTATGACAAATAGCGAAAAGCAAACATGCTCTAGCTCTACAAGGGTTGCAAACCACCTATCCAACAATTCTAGTTGCTATGATCACTAGACACACAATTTACTAAGTCACTACTCACTAAGAGCTCTCACACTTGCTACACTAAAGAGCTTCACTAGATGAACTTAAGCTACAAAGTAAGCTCTCAATTCTAGCCACACTAAAGAGCTTACTACAACTAGTTTGCGAGTATGTAAATGAGTAAGTAAGGTGATTATACCGCCACGTAGAGGAGTGAACCAATCACAAGATAAATACTAACTCAATCACTAGGAGAATACCAAAGGGCAAGTGACAACCAATTTTCTCCAGAGGTTAACATGCTTGCCAACACGCTACGTCCCCATTGTGTCAACCAACACTTGGTGGTTCGATGGCTAAGAGGTGTTGCATGAACCTCATCCACACAATTGGACACCGCAAGAACCTACCCACAAGTGAGGTAACTCAATGACACGAGCAATCCACTAAGGTTACCTTTTGACACTCCACCGAGGAAGGCACAAGTCCCCTCACAATCACTGGAGATGGCCATGAACAATCACCAACTTGTGTCAATCCTCCTCCGCTACACCAAGCCTTCTAGGTGGTGGCAACCATCAAGAGTAACAAGTAAATCCCATAGCGAAACACGAATACCAAGTGCTCTAGATGCAATCACTCAAGCAATGCACTTGGATTCTCTCCCAATCTCACAAAGATGATGAATCAATGATGGAGATGAGTGGGAGGACTTTGGCTAAGCTCACCAGGTTGCTATGTCAATGCAAATGGCCAAGAGAGTGAGCTTGAGCCAGCCATGGGGCTTAAATAGAGAGCCCCCATGAATAGAGCTGTTGGCTCCTCTGTCCTCTGAAAAATCAGGGCGACCGAACACACCGGTCGGTTTGACCGGATGTAGGACCCCAGCGTTCGGTCCTTAGATTTTCACCATGTGTCCCCAACTTCAGATACTGATCACTAGATCTCAATGATCATTAGCGCACTCAAGTTGTGACCGAGCGCACTACTTGAAGTGATCGAATGCTCCAACACTGGAATTTAGGCATTTCTATAAGGTTCCACTCGTGGCCGGACGCGTCCAGTCGTGCCCGACTGGACTCGTCCAGCATCTGATCACTCACCCTCTTCTCTATGCGCCGCCACATCAGCATGACCAGATGCTAAATAGTGTTCAGCCAGAGTCTGGTCACCTATGTCCGGTCTCAGGCTGAGAGTACCACCTTCTTTTATAATTGATCGGATGCTACTGCTCTGAGTCCGGTCACCACATGACCAGCATCTGGTCGTTGTATGATAGTGAAAAACACCTCCTTCGATGTGATCACACTCTCTAAGTGGCACCTTGATAACCACATTTCGATACGAGTTTCACCACTCTTCATAGTATGGCTATCGATCCTAAATATGATCACACTCTCTAAGTGTCTTGATCACTAAACCAAAAAGCTCCTATCAATTTCACCTTTGCCTTGAGCTTTTTGTTTCTCTTTCTCTTCTTTTCCAAGTCTAAGTACTTGATCATCACCATGGCATCACCATTATCTTGTCATGATCTTCATTTGCTTCACTACTTAGAGTAATGCTACCTATCTCATAATCACTTTGATAAACTAGGTTAGCACTTAGGGTTTCATCAATTCACCAAAACCAAACTAGAGCTTTCATATGGTCATGCAAAAAAAATTGTATAGTGTTATTGTGCTAAGATGAGGTTAAAAAAATATGAAATCTGTTGTTTGACACTTCTCACTAGGTCAAACCATTTTCACTAAAATAAGCCTATGTACCTTGTCATTTTTGTAGAGGATGATATACTTGTTCAGTTGGCATAAAATTTATGCAATAGCCTATTAGGAGCATATATGAGCTACTATAATTTTCTCAGAATTTACTGTATACTTTTGATATATGTTCCTTATTTTCCCTTAGTGTCCAAATAAATTAATAAAGGCATTTAAATAATTTATTTGGGCTTGACCTATATGTTTTCTAAAGTGTATATGATGTCTATGAATTGTTGGTACCATTGGTTGTGCCCAGATTTAATTGCTTGTATGCAGTGAAATATTAATTGCTCTATAATTCAATTATAGTGATTGTTTTGGATAGTTTCTGTTGTTAAGTAAATTGCATGGGTAAAATGATGTTTGCTGTGAATTTTGTCAATAACAAAGTTGTTGATAACTTATATTGCTTGTATCAAATTTTCATGGCAATAGGCTAAATAGTTTGAGAGTTATAGCTGTTGGAAGTTGGTCTCCAAAAATGCTTATTCTCTAAAATTTCTGGACAGATCTGGGAAATTGCTTTGTTTGACCTTGATAACCATTGAATCGTCTTGAGATGACTATAAGATAGTTGTAGGCAGTTTTATAAGCTTTCCAAAATGTCTAAGATCATAGTATTTGGTTGAGTAGAACTTCAGATATGGCCAAAATAAGTAGTTGTTGTTTACAGTACAGGAAATGACTAAGTCAAATTGTAATTGTTTGTCTTATGTGATGCTTGTGTAGATGCTTAGGCTAATTGAGATTAGTTGTTAGCTACAGGTTCTAAGACTCTTACTGATGATGAACAAATTTACCTTAGGTTACTAGAACTTGGTGAGTATATGTTTCTTGTACTATAGAAGAGATATGCACCTACTCAGTAAAGATCAACTAGAAAAAAGTTATACATCTACTTGGTCAATGAATGTTAAACTTATCATACATCTTGTGGATAACCATACTCATACGTATACACTTCATCAGGTCATCTCATCTCTTATGCATTCATGATACTCATTTGTGCATATGCATGCAATAGGTTCCCTAGAAGGAGTGACGCTACTCGAGTTCGAACCCGAGTGTCAGGAGGAGCAGTAGGTAGCCTAGGAGCAGGAGGTTCAGGTGGGAGGAGTCAATGTGGAAGATCTTCTAGAGTGTCCTGATCACCAACCTTCCTCGTTTCTAAAAGGCAAGCCCCAGAGCATTCTAAGCCTCCTATGTTTTCTAAATATCAACTTGAGTCCTTTTTATGTTGATGCATTAAATACTAGGGGTTGATTGGAACCACTTGATGCATATACTTTCCTTGCCTAAACAAATATATCTTGAATCCTATGTAGGTCTAGGATCGAATATATGCTTAGCCATGATTAGTCTGGTAGAAGTCGGGTGATTTCCTATCACCTGCAAGATATAGGTAGATATCTGGTCATGGTTGGCTATAATTGCTATCGTGGAAATAACCATATGTTGATGAATAAAAGGAGACTGGGTGGGATTGTGATAGAGAAGCAACAAGGCATGGAGGTCTTGGTGCCTATTTATCCCCATCTATGTCGGTTAAGGACCGATTCGCTGTATGTCCTCATGTCATGTTGAACGCATGCCTAGCACTTAGTTGGCCAGAAAAGCCGTTTCGACCACGAAGCTAAGTAGCTCAACTTAGGCCAGGACCTAGAAAATGAAAGTGCGCACACTGGAGAAAGTAAGGGTGTGCAGGGAGCCAGTGGCGTGAGTCCAAGGGTAGGCCAGGCCTAAACTTCCTAGCAAACTGGTAGTATCCCTGAGGGTGCGGCGCTGATCGGACCCATGACTATACCTGAGTTTGTACCAAAGGTGACCTGATGTGACCCCAATGGGGGAAGTATGGGTTTGTGTTAGGAATAACTCTCTAGCTGGTTGGAATCGATTCAAGTTGTTGTCTCTCCTGGATAGTGAGAACTTGACAGAGCAGCGGCAATGTAGCATTAATTGATGGAACTTGATGGTTATGATGATGCTCAAATTAATACCCTAGATATGGTTACTAATGCTTGTTAGCTTAATCATATAATTGCTCTAGTATAGGTGCTAATCTAGAGATGCTTAATTAAATAGGTATTCAATTTGATGCAAAAGATATTAAATCTCCAAGTTATGTTACTTAAGCTTTTATGCAAAATGTTGTCAAGCTAACTCTACCAATAAAGCCTTGCATACTCCTTAGTGTCATATTATTTCTAGTTTACGACGGGTAAGTCTAACTGAGTACATTCTCGTACTTAGGGTTTATTCCTTCTTGTTGTAGATGATATGATGTATCATGGGTACTATAAGAACTACCTTCATCCTGTCGTGGATGAGGACTAAACCATGGGGCATGGTACTCCTAAGTTATCCTTTCTGTTATGCTTTTGCTAGAAATGACCATGGTACTAGCATGTATTTGAACTAAGTGTGATGTTGATGTCAAACTACTTTGCTTCCGCTATTTGAACTTGGTTTGTAATAACTATGTGAACTCCGATATATGTGAGATACTTGTGAACCATTTGTGAACTGTGATATAACATATGACTTGTTATGTTGAATCATGGATGATCTTGGCTTGTATGTTGGTTGGTTTGAGATCCTTCGTGATTTCATTGGACTACCGGGTTTATATGGACTCAAGTATGATAGTTTGATCGCTTTGGTGATCGCTATTGTACTTGTGCTCTTATAAATTGGACAGTTCAGTTATAATTACTATCCCAAGTGACCACATATGACCACCCTTCTTCTTCTTCTAGAAGGTCATCTTGTCCTTCTTCTCCTTCTTGCCATTCTTGTCATCATCTTCATTCTCACTGTTGTAGGGGCATTGAGCAACAAGATGATCCTTGCTACCACATTTGAAGCACCTTCTTGCTTCATCCTTGTTCCTTGATGATGACTTCTTTCATCTTGCATGAAAGCCCTTCTTCACCATGAATTTTCCAAATCTCTTCACAAAGAGACCCATCTTCTCATCATCAAACTCATCAAAGCTTGATCCTTTATCTTCACTTGATGATTCTTGCTTTGCCTTGCCCTTGGATGATGTGGCCTTGAATGCCACACTGTTCTTCTTCTCATCCTTTTTCTCATCTTTCTTCTCCTTCTTCTCTTCCTTCTCATCATCATCTCTATAAGTGTCATCGGTCATCAAATCTCCCAACACTTGGTTTGGTGTCATGGTGTCCAAACCACTCCTCACTAGAATAGTAACCAATGTGCCAAATCTTGAGGGTAGACATGTCAAGAACTTATGAGAAAAGTCCTTGTCCTTCACTTCTTCACCAAGTGCTTTGAGATTATTGACAAGTACTTGTAGCCTATGGAACATCTCCAGCACACTCTTATCTTTCTTTATCTTGAAGCTTGCAAACTTTTCTTTGATAATGTATGCCTTGGCACCCTTGACCGCTTGTGTGCCCTCAAATGATTCCTCCAACTTCTTCCATGCCTCATGAGCTATCTCAATATTCTTGATTTGCTTAAATGTTCTCTCATCCATGACATCATGAATGGCACTAAGAGCAATGTTATTATTTTGGAGTAGCACTTCTTTGGCCACGGAGGGAGCTTCTAGATTTGCTACCTCAGTCTTGGTCTCCACCGCCTTCCACACCTTTCTATTGATTGACCTGATATAGGTGGTCATCTTCACCTTCCAATATGGATAATTTGACAAATCAAATTGGGGTGGCTTCTTGGTGTTGTTGATTTGAGCCATTTTGACATCGAAGGTTGTTAAGCATCAAATCACGATGACCATGGCTCTAATACCACTTGAAAAGTCCTAATGGCTAGAGGGGGCGATGAATAGCCTATAAAAATTTCTACAACAATACTTAAGCCAAGAGGTTAGACAATTATGAAGCGAAGCGAGTGTTGTACTAGCCTACTCAAAATGAAAGCCTCCTATCCACAATTCTAGTTATCTATGATCTCTATAACACACATGAGGCTAAGTCACTACTACTAAGTTAGTGAGCTCTCAAAGACTAACTAAAGAGCCTCACCAACCACTAGATAAGATGCAAGCTAGCTCTCAAAACTAATTACACTAAAGAGCTTAGATACACTAAGAAAGTAAGTGCACAATAGAGGTAGTGAGTTATACCACCATGGCAAGTGATAAATCACAATATATCAATGAATACCAAAGAAATCCTTAGAGACAAGATGACACAATGATTTTTCACCGAGGTTCACTTGCTTACCGATAAGCTAGTCTCCATTGTGGCGATTCACTCACTTGGAGGTTTACGCGCTACTAGGCATCACACGCCTAATCCGCAATCAAGTGCCACAAAACCAACACAATATAAGGATCCATAAGCTATGAGGAATCCACTAAAGTACCTTTTGGCTCTCCACTAGGTAAAGGTCAAGAACTCCTTACAATCACCACGATCGGAGCCGGAGACAAGCACCACCCTCCGCTCGATGATCCTCACTGCACCAACCTATCTAGGTGGCAGCAACCACCAAGAGAACACAAGCAAATCCCATAGGAAAACACAATCACCAAGTACCTCTAGATGCAAAAACTCAAGCAATGCACTTGGATTCAGTCCCAATCTCACAAAGATGATGAATCCATGATGGAGACGAGTTAGAGGGCTTTGCCTTATCTCACTAGGTTCCTATGTCAATGAAAATGGCCAAGAGAGAGAGCAAGAGTCGGCCAAGAACCTTTTATAGAGAGGCCAAAGGAATAGAGCCATTGGCCCCTTGTTGCTTGCCTCCACGAGGCGACTAGACGTGTCGGTCAGATTGACCGGACGCACGATGCCCAGCGTCTGGTTCCTTGATTCACTCGCATGTGTACCTTGGTTTGACCAGTGCCGTTCATCCTCAATGGCTAGCTAGCCACACGCGCATCACTTAAGTGATGACCGAACGCACAAGAAACATGACCAGACGCATCGGTGCCAGCCCTGCTCGTGCGTGCGCCCACGCCACCACCCAATGACCGGACGCTCCGCTCCCCGTGGGAAGCCAGCGTTAGATCATTTCCAGTAAGCACCCAGAGGCAATTTTTGCCGATCAGACGTGTCAGGTCACGCATGACCAGACACGCCGGTGAGTCCGATCCTCTCTACCTCGCTTAGATGCTCACGTCAGCGTACGTCATCGCATGATCGGATGCACCCCATACGCATTCGGTCCTTCACGTGGACCTAAGTCCGGTCACTTGCTCGAGCGTGCCCTTCTCTGCGCGCCACTGACCGAATGTTGCTGGCCGAGTCTAGTCAATGCTGAGGCAGCATCCTATCACCTTAGAATAGCTCCTCCACTTCTCAAACTTCACCACCCTTGCTCAAATATGCTAACCACCAAGTGTATCACCTTGTGCATATGTGTTAGCATATTTTCACACATATTTTTAAGGGTGTTAGCACTCACTAGAATCTAAATGCATATGCAATGAGTTAGAACATCTAGTGGCACTTTGATTACTGCAATCCGATATGAGTTTCATCCCTCTTAATAGTACGACTATCTATCCTAAATATGATCACACTCACTAAGTGCCTCGATCACTAAAACAAAGAGCTCCTATGGTGTAATTTGCTAAATGTCTCCCGAAAGGAAAAGGTTTTCTTAATCCTTAACTTTGCTTCAAATCAGAATTTCCTCCCTCAACCAAAAAACCATACGTTTTTGCTAACAAAAGATGCATTAAGAACGCTAACAAAAGGCACATGTATCATTATCTTATCTTTCTTTTCTTGGGAGGATATCTTCTAGATTTGGCAGTTATTGTTTTCGTGCACCTATGATTATCTTCCATATTACAAGGCACCATCAAATTTTTTGTATAATGTTATTTTTCGAAATCAGAATGGGCTCGTTAATTGTTACTCCGTTGCTTCAAGTGAAGTCCAATCATTATATATGGGCCTGATATTAGGCCCTTTAGGCCCAGATTACGTCATGATCATTTGTGCTCAGCGCCTGCGCAGTCGATAAGACTACCATCTCAGCAGCAACTACCAACGACCGCCACGTGGCGATCCCCGCAAGGACACCTAATCCTCATCTCGTATAAATATTCACCTACACCCTTTGATTCCGAGATATTTCGTCTCAATTTTTCTGTTCACACAGTCCAGCGCCACCGCTTCTCCTGTTCTTCCCACGACAAAGGAGGTGGAAGGAAAAGCCTTCCCCTCGCCGGAGATGCTGCCGTCGGCGACCGGGTACACTGCCGGCGTCGTCCACTCGGCACGCGAGATGTTCCATCCCTTCTACCTCTGACTTCTTACGCCCGCGGCCTGCAGAGAGTAGTTCAGTTGTTGGATACAGGATCGAGCTCCTTGAAGTTGAAGGTGAGCCGGCGTGGGAGGGGAAATCTGGAAAGCGATGAGCTTTAGCGCTGCAAGAGTTGCGGAGCATGTCGCTGAGGTCGAGGACGCAAGGGGGATGCCGGCAGAGGTGAGCTGGGAGATGCTTGACAAGTCGCGGTTTTTTGTACTCGGCGCCGCGCTCTTCTCTGGCGTCTCCGCGGCGCTGTATCCGGCCGTCGTCCTCAAGACGCACCTCCAGGTTGCTGCCCCACCACAGGCCGCGGCCTCGGCGGCAGCGGCGGCGATTCTCCGGCGCGACGGTCCCCGAGGGTTCTACCGTGGATTCGGTGCGTCCCTCGCGGGCACGGTGCCCGCGCGCGCGCTCTATATGGCGGCGCTCGAGGCCACCAAGAGCGCCGTGGGCTCTGCCGCGCTACGCCTCGGCGTCGCGGAACCGGCCGCCTCCGCTGCCGCCTCGGCCGCGGGCGGCGTCTCAGCTGCCGTAGCGGCGCAGGTCGTTTGGACCCCGGTCGACGTCGTCAGCCAGCGCCTCATGGTCCAGACGGCGCCCGTCGCTGCCGCCCGCTACCGCGGCGGAGCCGACGCCTTCCGGAAGATCCTACTCGCGGACGGCGTGCGCGGCCTGTACCGCGGCTTCGGTGTCTCGGTGCTGACCTACGCACCCTCCAGTGCCGCGTGGTGGGCCTCCTACGCGACGGCGCAGCGGCTCCTCTGGCGCGCCGTCGGCCCCCGCGCACCACGACAGCCGTGGCGCCGCGATGTCCGTGCAGGGTGTGAGCGCCGCCGCGGCGGGAAGCGCGGCCGCGCTGGTGACGATGCCGCTGGACACCGTGAGGACGCGGCTGCAGGTTATGGACGCTGGGGCGCAGGCACCGACGCTCGCGGCCGCGGCGCGCGCGCTGGTTCGGGAGGGAGGCTGGGCTGCTTGCTACCGCGGGCTCGGGCCGAGGTGGGCGTCCATGTCGCTGTCTTCGGCCACCATGGTCACCACCTACGAGTTCTTGAAACGGC
Organism: Miscanthus floridulus; assembly: GCF_019320115.1. Classification (NCBI taxonomy): domain Eukaryota; kingdom Viridiplantae; phylum Streptophyta; class Magnoliopsida; order Poales; family Poaceae; genus Miscanthus; species Miscanthus floridulus. Next base: position 75,407,583 of record NC_089581.1, read on the forward strand.
TCTCGGCCAAGGAAGGCTCCCTCTGAGCTCGGATTGAAAGTGTATCCATGGAAGTGGATGGGTGATCCTTGTACATGTCCAAGTCCAAATGCGTACATCTTGCTCTGATCTCTTGCTGGGATCTTTCTGCTGGGTTTGTCCGTCGATGGTGATGAAGACGAAAACTTTCGTAAAATAAAGATTGTTTTGTTTATACTACTTGGAAAATTGTGGTGGGTCTCGTTCCTCAATTGTGCGAATGTGCGGACCTTGATTCCACTGGCAACTGTGGCCACTCAAGCTGCTGGTGCACATTTTATAATTTTACTGGTAATAATTTTTTTGCAGGAAAAGGAGCAGGTCCAGGGAAATGTTCTGTTTGGGTGCAAGAATGAAGGATGGAAGTGCTATTCGAAATGATTCGGTGCCTGTGAGTATTTTTTTATAAACTTTTTAAAAGTTACTAAAAATTCTTATTGAATACTCCCCTTCCGTGCACTTGCATTTATTTTAAAATTCAAACTTTATTTGTCATTAACTAACAATTAGTTTAATGATATAAAAATGTTTTATTGTGACATTTACATTTCTGTTTAGAAATACTTCTAATGATTAAACTTTTGTATTTTTTTATTGCGAGCATTGAGAGAAAATTTATTAGCTAGGCGTATGCCAAATTACAATCGACACTCAGGAAGGACCAAGCACATGTAGGAGCTTGTCCAAACCAGGACGGAGAGTGTTTACTATGTCTAGCTAACATCGCTAAAGGCATTTGCTACTTGATTATCATCTCTCTTTACTTGGGCACACTTCCATTCATAACTTTTTCTACTATAAATTATATATTATAAGAGAAATTAGCGGTTAAAATTTAATTTTAAAAACTATACCAAATAAAATTGTGTTTCATATGTTGTAGATCGAATTCTTAGAAGTTGATCTGGGAGTTTACAATCTGTGCTGTGCCTAGTCCACTCTATTTTCCATTGCTTGAACTTATCAGCTAAAATTTACAGTATTTTTCTCTTACAACAAATCAGCCAAGATCAGCTTATTAGCCGGTTTTAATACTAGCCGAACAGGCCCGAGATCTTGCGATAAACTACCCATGGTTGCGTGCTAAACTGAAACAAGTAAGCCACCATACGAGGAAACACGTTGATAAGTCACGTTTCAGATCAGGATTAGTACTACTAATACTACTACTACCACCAGATAGCAACATCTGAAAACAAAGCTAGTGCTGCCGAACAAGCAAGGACCTCTTTTTTCCCTACCTTGTGGGCCCATGCTGAGGTGTATACAATCAGTTGAAATATCTTGCCATTATTTCATCCAATTCATTCTGGATTAGATTTGGTTCTGGTGGTTGCTGGTAGGACCAGCAATGGCGATCCAGCAGCGGTTGGTACCCCAACCTAACCAGAGTGACCACAATGGCATTTTCGCTGGTCTTATGAGTTGTATTTTTTCAATGAACGAACAGTGTTTTACTTTCACGACAAATCAGCCAACAGTACTTATCAGCCAAGTGAAATGTCTGCCTTGTGCAAACACTGCATCGCGCCATTGCTTTCTGGTTCGTGAGTTTTCATCGATATAAACGGCTCCAAATGGCGATCTTGCTTGAGCTGGATGTTGCTCCCCCGTGAGATTCTAGCTGGTAAGTCGGCTGATAAGTTCAAGCGAGCCCGAGAGCTTCTGATTGGCAATGGTGATGTCCTTGGAAACATCACTTGTCCCATGAGGGTGAAATTTCCTTTGTCCTGTTCCGTTTCTCGAAAACTTTCACGTTTCATAGACTTTAAAACGTTAAAAAAATCACAGCCACTTGTCACGGATAAATATAAACCTTGTATGAAAATGGATGATGTGGTTTATAGTAGCTTAAAGGCTTTGAGAATCCAATGACTGTAACTAGGTGCTCTCGTTGGTTCCACTAAGCTGCCGGCCGTGAACACTAAGTCTACAACAGCCGGCATTTATACGTTTTGTAGTTGTATTGTGTGTAACACCCAGAACTGGTCGAAGCATATTCTCCCTTGATGCATGGGATCCACTACAAGTGTGGCTTTTTGACATTCTATTATGTCATAATATATGGAATTTACGTCACAATTTAAGATTTGTGACATCTAGTTGACGAAAATCCAAACGTCAAAATACCACCGTCACAAAATTATTATATGACGTTTGTGTATTTAATGTCACAAAGTATACGACATTGGTGGCAGGACAAAAAATGTCATATAATTGAAATACGGCCTGTCAAGGCCCATGTACTTGGTAGACTTATAGCAAGCCACTTGTTCTGCATTTTTTTAGCCCATTTAGCATTCTACCATTTTTATTTTCAGCCCATTTTTTCATCACAATTGGCCCACACGTTTTGGCCCATTTTTCTATCAGCCCAAAAGTCTTTGTCGGCCCATCAGCATAACAGGCAACGCATTTTTTTTTTGCCAACCCAGAGCAAATTTTGCTGGGTTAGCCCACAAGTTTTTCTTTTTGTCTGGGCTGGCCCATACCAAATTTGCCTCGGCCAACCCAAAAACAACTCACACACTGATTAACAGATAATCAAATTTAAATCAACATATCACCATATCCACCAATTGCCAGGTCTTACATCATGATCATTACGTCCGGTCATTCATTGCCGAGTCATAAATTTCACATATTAAATACAGATCAAAGTCTTAAGCTCGGCCTCCTACCGCTCCAACTCGAGCTTAGTCCTCAGAAATGCCTCATGGTACATCATCCTTGGCCCAAAAAACAGAACCAATGCGTTAAATAAAATACCTGCAATCTGCAACAAATGAACAGAATGTTGCAAGAAAAGAACACATGTGGGCAGTGCAAGTACAGCTATCAGTTGCTACTCAGCAATCTGGGCTGCTGGAGATCGAAGGGGTTACTGGAATCCAGCAATCCCGTGGGCGACGTGCAATCGATGAACTCCTTGGATGCCATAGTGTGTGCGCTCCTCCTCAGTTTACCTTTCCAAGCCCGCCTGCAGCGGGCTCGTTCCTCTGTGTACAAATGGAGGTGCCGTAGCAACTGACCAAGTTTAGATATTATTATATTTATTTTATAGTAATTCAACGGATAATTAAAATAATAACTAAATTCGGTTAGATAATTCTGCAAACTGATACTACAATATATTTTGTGTCCATAAGCATTCTGTTAAAATTTCACGTAATTTCAATAAAGTGAGACTATACATCCCTCACAAATGGAAGCATCTCCCACTTAGTCATATAACTATATGTGAGATATATCTAATTGTGAATAATGTGTACTACCGCTTTAGTAAAATCATTTCAAATTTTTTTGGGATGATTATGAGCCAAAATAATGTTATCATGCAAGTTTGTAGATTTTCCTCACCAAATTTAGATATTATTACAATTGAATTTCAATATATGAAAACCTCAGACATAATTTTAAGACCATAAATGAATTCAAATGAAAAAGTCAACAATAGAAAAGTTTTAGGACTCATCAAGATCTACAACTTTGCTTTAAGTCATTTTCCCATGTGAGTTCATTTCAATAATTTTAAAATTCAAATAATGATAACTTAAAACAAAATTTTGGAATAGGAAATGATTTTAAATGGAATATACGTCAACTAATAAATTTTAGAACTCATCAAGATATTAAATTTTTGTTTTGATCATTTCTTCATTAGAGTTTGATTGACCGGCTATTCCATAGTTGACCGGCGGTGATGACTTGGGTCGATAATTGATCTGGGCCTTTGATGGAAGCTTGGACGGCTTATCCAAACATATAGTGGACTTGCCTGATCTTGGACAACAGGAATAGGATTCCTAGACATATACGTAACCTGCTCACGCATTGTTTGTTCTGGTAACAACAAACTTAAATATAATATTCCAGTAACTCTTTCCTTGACCGGCCAAATAATTAATCTCCTTTCCTATCTCAAATATTCACATCGCATCCATCCATAACTAAAAACATTTCGTGGCCATGCTCATATGCATTACGGACCTTCACAAATTAATTTGGTTATTATCCATGATCGACATTGTTAAAATCCTATAACGATCGTACTGTACAGTATTGATTGGAATAGACTCCGGACAAACTATAAAAATATAAAAAATAGTGCAACATATGAGTAGTTCAGTGGTTATGATATATCTCTGGATTCTTTTGGTCGCTAGTTGGAGGCTCGAACCAACCTGTTTTTTTTTTTTTTTTTTTTTGTAGTATTGGAAAAGGCCTTCGATGGGCCGAGGCCGTTGGGCCTTGCGGACGGAAAATGGCCAGACTGACACAGGGAAGGGAGCACGGCTGCCTAGAAGGCCACATGCCACGTGCATTTTTTATTTCCCTTTTTCTTTTCTTTTCTTTCTTTTTGAAATTCTTCTCGTTCTCTGTTTCTAAGAAAAAAATTCAAAAACAAAATACAAAAATACGCAGGCCCACACATATATATACATATATGCAACTAGATTGTCAAGATGAAGTTCGCATCCATTTAAACTAGGACACATTGTAAACTAGACAACGCCCCCCCCCCCCCCCCCCCCCCACCCCACACACATATATACATGTTATGAAATTTTTCACATGCATATAGTTTAATTATTTTTTTCAAAGAAGTTTTAGTGAACCCGGTTAAACTCCGATCTTTAGAATAAAAACATTTAAACTACGCTTATGATTGTTTATAATTTTTGCCGTAGTGATTAGGCGTATATAAAATAAAGTGCCACATTTAACAACATGTATGTTGGGAAAAACAGTGAAAACAAAAAAGTATATGGACCCACCTAACAAGTAGCTGTGGAACATGCCAACCTGGACAATAATGTTTAAAAGATCAATAAATTATTTTGTGACACAAAGTCTGTCATACATTGATGGCATTCGTAAATTAGATTTAACGTAGCAAATATCGTCATTGGATGAAATCGGACTAGCCGTATGACGTTTTTGTGACATACAACTTTTTATTGTCATTAAGTCAAAGTGTCTAAAACATAATGTCATAAACCGGATGATATAGTGACATTATGACCCGTTGTCATACTAAATATGTCAAAAAGCCACACATTTCTTGCAGTGATCGGAACAAGATTCTACGTGCTGTTGGCCTTGATCATCCCCACAGGTCAGCTAGCTCACCGGCACCCACACAACACCTTTGGCTTGAGGTAGAAGAGAGTGAGCACAGAGCACACACACAACACATGCACAAGTATGCTAGAAGTGCATACTTAGGCCCTGTTTGGTACAACTTATCTGGGAAGCGCTTCTCAGATAAGCTGCACAAATAGAGTAAAAACATTATTTAAAGCTGCACAAATAGATAAGCTTGCAGGTGCCTTTGCACAAATAGATAAGCTTGCAGGTGCCTTTGCATCTTATTTAAAGCTGAAAAGAGAGTAAAAACAGTCCTAGTGGCTTCCCTAGAAATTACCTAAAGAGAAGACCTTGACTCGCAGTCAAGTCTTCTGCTGAAACAGCCCTAGTACAGAGAATACCTAACTAGTAGTCAAGAGAGCCTGTTCGCTTGCTCATATATAATCGTAGATTATAAGCTGGAACAGTATTTTTCTCTCACACTAAACTAGCTAGCAGTAAATAATCCACGATCGTTTATGACGAAACGAACAGGCTGCAAGTCTTCTACTGATATTCAGCCTAAATGTTACTATGCATTTACAAGGAAATTACACTGCAATTGCTTGTAGGCTTCTATGCGGGCGATTTGCAAAAATGGGACTCGAAATATCGGTTGTTTGTAGATTTGACACTGGACCCACATTCATTGGCACAGATGGACCCACTTGTCATCCACCGAGTATCATTACAAGAAGTCAATCTTTCGAGTGTCATTTTTGCAATTTTTTCCTTTTGCGCAAGGCTAGCAGTGGACAACAAGGATTGATCTATTGTCAATCTTCTGTCCCAGCAAAACAAATGGAGCAAGTAGTAGATTGTCTTACATGTAAATATGCTACCTACTCCATCCGTTCCAAATTACTAAGACGTTTTAGTTTTTTTATTATTTTATCATGTATCTAGACATAGTATATATCTAAGTGCATAAAAAAAACTACGTATCTAGAAATGCCAAAATGTCTTATAGTTTGGAATGGAGAGAATAATATTTTCCAATAGCGAAGGCCGATTCAATACATTTCTTTTTCATTCACCTTATCCTTACAGAAAGTAATTTCCTTTTAAGTTATTTCATTTATCTTAATAATCGTATACATTGATACTCAACTTTACATTGAATACTTAGATGGATACAGTTGCCCAAGCCCAACAGTTCAATTCAAATTATGAAGCTTTTGTCTTTCCTCATAGAAACTCAGCATCTTGCAATGGCATAATATTACTCCCTTCGATCAGTAATTTCTATGCATGGATATCTATAACTCCAAAAGGGTAAGGGGTGTAGTCATGGTTGAAACAGAAGAGCCACAGTTCACTAGAAATCCATGATACCTTATAAGTGCATTGCTAGAGAGGGATTAAGTGATTACCATACCACAGTCTGGATGTGGACAGACAAAATCCTTCTCTTCAACTTGAAGATATCAACAAATTTCTGCCAGATAGAACAACTAAGTAGTTATTAGGGTCTACAATGACAATTTGAAAGTTCTCGGCATATAATATATGACATGTGGTTATAAGCATTTAAGATAAGACAGGGCAAAAGGGCTGAAAAGTTGAATGTATAGTTTTTGTTTAGGGTTTCGTAGTATGATAGGTAGCATCAAATTCAGTTATGATTTTCTTTGCTCAGTACGATAGAAGCAAATCTTAGGAAAAACAATACAATTATAATCTTACTGGATAGGTACATCCTGAGTGGTAGACATATTCAGTTGAAAATACAATTATTAATTTATGCTGTAGTTTTGACAGAATTAAAATCAAGCAAGAGCATTCAAATTCTACATCTCTATATAAATTCCAAAGCCTATGCAAAACTCCAAAAAATATACTTAATAATCTATTGGATTTAACCACATTGAAGTCCAGTTTCTCAGCCTTTGTTTACCGTGCACATCATGCATCGGCAGTAGTGGCAAGCCCATGAACCTTCTGGAACCTGAAATCAGACAGCAGCATTAGCAAGCATTGATTTATTCAGACAAACAGACAGACCACATCATCGATTCAGATTTCAGAAACTTTGGTGTTGCATACATACCTTCAGAGCAGCTCCCTTTGATGAGGAACTTCCACATTCCTCCATCTGAACTTACTAGCATAGTCTAATCTCTCCATATAGCTTATGTCAAATGCCTTTTTCAGATCAGCAATCAGCAACATGTCTTTCTTCTCAACCAAATCTTTTCCAGGCTTACTACATTAACTTTATGCAGTAGCATAAACTGTGTTTTTTGGTCCTTTAATTTTGTTCGTTTGCCTTCTTCGCTGTTCTATATATATACACAATAGGTCTTCCCTTCGGCAGCTCATCTCAGTGGACAGGAGGAGGAGGAGCACAACAGCTGCATTTGACCAACGGGTAAGCAGTTTAGCAGCAAGCTGCTAAGGTTCAGTCTTCATGTCCTGAACCGTCACTTTCTTGCTTTTCTAACCAATCAAGTAAACAAGACCTGTATATCCATAGAACAACTTATTCCTATTAGTGCTTGGTTCATGCATCAGTTACACTATCACGTGACTTACTGTCATTAATTTACTGGTTTTGAACGTTTTTTATCTGAATGAAATAGAACCATGTTGTGCCGAGTCTTATGATTACTCTGGCTATATAGACATGTCCAAACCTTTGGTACCTTAACATTTGGGCACGGGTACTAAATATTTTTGCTCACTGGAACATTATTTGGGCATCAGTACTGATTTCTTTTTCACTAGAGTAGCAGCTCATTCTGCATCAGTACTGATATTTTAGCTGCCTCTAGGTAACTAGAGTTTTGCTTTACTAGAGGTGAGCAAACAAAACCTCACACATCAACTGATACCACTGAAGTGAAGCTTGACAATACATTCTGCTTAGCTTTGCCATAGCCATCAACAAGGTGCTAGAGCAGACTATCCCTATTGTCAGTGTACTTGCTGGAACCAATGTTTTCACATTGTCAATTATATATAGAACTATCTGGAGCCACAGCTAGATTAAACATTAAGAGCAACTCCACCCGAACAAGAAAAGAGATCCCATTTTTCTATATTCTTGCATAAAGACGGTTGAAGTGCAAAAACATAACTCCATCAGATTTCCTTTCCAACCTCCTTTTCCTATTTTTTTCCTCAATTAAGAAAATCCCTCCCTCAATCCCTGAAAGAAAGGGGACAGCAACTTAATCCCCTTTCCCTTAACCTCTCAAGCTAGGCCACCACACACGCACTGGAGATGGCCACGGTTGCGCCAAACCATTATTCCCGGACCAAGAGAACGTGGGCTGCCACTCCGTTGTGTTGTGCGAACGAGAACAGTTGTAGTGCTTTGCAGGCGGGTGAGCAAGCGCTCCCACTACCGTGGTGTGCGGGCGAGCTGCCACCACTCCGAGAGATTAGGGAGAAAAACAAGAGAAGCAAAGATAGATCTCAATAGGGATTAAATTGGTCATCTATTGTTCTCTGGGGCTTATGGAGTCTTAGAAACAGGAAGAAGATAGAAAAGGTGTTCTCAAAATCATCTAATGAAGTTTTTCATAAAATCTTTCGCTTTGTTCAGAAATGGCACATTCTTATGAATGTACAAGATGCAAAGTACTTGGACGACAAGATCCACAAGCTGAAAAAATGGTTGACGGTCTTCTAGAAGCGAACTGAGAATCTTCGAGTGTTATCTCCGTCAAATTAAAGAAAACAAAGATTAAATTGGTTGGTGATTAAAATGTTTCTGGCTTAAAACTTTGTCTCTCGTTAAGAATAGGTGGTGACACAATCAACGCAAAATGTTTGGTTTCTACGGGGATGTCTAAAATTTCTGTCACATCGAATGTTTGGACACATGCATGGAGTATTAAATATAGACTAATTACGAAACTAATTGCACAACTTGTGACTAATTTGCGAGACAAATCTTTTAAGCCTAATTAGTTCAAGATTTGACAACGTGGTGCTATAGTAAACATATGCTAATGACGGATTAATTAGGTTTAAAAAATTCATCTCGTAAATTAGCCTCCATCTATATAATTGATTTTGTAATTAATCTATATTTAATGCTTCTTATTAGTATCTAAATATTTGATGTGACATGAATTTTAGGAGAACGCCGCCTAATCCGCACGGGAAGCAACGCCCGCGATCCAATCATCCAACAGCGAGATGACGCCGAAACGCAGGCAGATACTCATTGGAAACATGCGTGAGGCGAGACCCTTGGGCCTTGGATCACACACGCAGCACAGGGTGGAGCGAGCAAGGAGACAAGGAGCTAGAGACGCGTGAACTCCCAGGTAGGATAGTTGTACTACTCGTATTCTTGTCCGCCGGCAGCAGCAGCAGCAGTAGCAGTAGAAGGGCGGTCGACATACGTAGAACACGAGCACACAGGCCCATGGCTGGGGATCGGGGCGCCGTCGGCCTCCGCGCCGTGATCTCCCGATCCCGATGGGTGACCGATCGAAGGCGGGTTGAGCAAGCAGCCTCGGTGTGAGGGAAAGAAGGAAACGTCAGGGCCTTTCGATCGATCGATACTCCTCGATCCCTTTTGCTTTCTCGGCTGTCTGTCTTCTCGAGATCGATGCCAAACCGTAGCACTCCTCCTTCGTCGACAGAAAAATAAAAAAAAAATGAGGAGGCTGCGTCGGTACTCCGTACTACTCGGTGCGTTCTGCGCGGGTGGTGTGTCCAATTTTCTCACGAGAAAGCTGCGCGCATGCTCAGTTCAACGTCACTGTTCACGTCGCCAGTTTTGTTTCTCCCGTTTCAGTAGCCCGAGAGCCTTGTGGCTTCTTCTTTTGCTTTTGGCATCATTTTTATTTTAAGCAGTTAACGCGCCCTGTTCAGTACCCGGCCCGCTGAACACTGACCATCCATATCCATCTGTACGCCTGCTCTGGTCTAATGGGCGTGGGCGGCAGAGGCAGAGCACCACCGCTTCGCTCTGCTCTGCTCAACAGCTCAACTCACCAGCCTACTCGTCCTAGGAGTAGTGCCAAAAGGGTTCATGATGATGGTATTGGCTGGCATGATTTCCCTTGGCTCGCAAGTCGTCGGCTGTCACGGCAGAGCAAGGCAAGCTCCCATGGTGATCCCCGTGATGATGCGCTCTCGTGATAGGGGCACAAGACACGCCGTGCTCAGCCCCCCCCCCCCCCCCCCCCCCCCCCTAATACTGTACAGTACTACTTTACAAGAGAACTGTTACGACGACGACAGTGCTTAGCTTTCTTTGCTTCCCTTTCTTTTCGCTTTGGTAGTACGGTGATGCTCTACTTGCTGCCGAGCTTAGCGGTGATCATGTAGCGCAGTAGCAGCGTTGGGCAATCAAACTTTGCATATAAACTTTGCGTAGTAGAATAGAATATGCGTACTCGCTCCATCCCATAAAAATGACATTAAAGAATTTGCAGCACAAATTAAGGACTTGAATACCTCTTCAAAATACTAGTGAACAATGATAAATAGTGTCAAACGGTGTCCGATAGTACTTTTCTTCGCTCTATTCATTTAGCTTGTTTGGCTTATAAACCGTATTTTTTCAGCCAATGAACAATATTTTTCTCTCACACCAAATTAGCCAATAGTACTTTCAGCCATGGCTTATCAGCCAAACAAGCCCAAACGAACAGGGCGCTTATCTCCCGGCAAAATTTAAATGCTACAAGATCTTATTTTTATGGGACGGAAGGAGTTCTTCATAATTGATCCATCTCCTCCTCGGTGTGCAAATTGGTATCCCCCTTCCTAAAAGCGTCTCTAAGAGATTAGCCAAATTATTTTCTAAATGTAAATTTAGTTATTATTGAAGGAAAAACGTCTGCAACAGACTCTGTAAATGACTCTCCAAATTTAGTAGCTCTTCGTCACACCTAATTCGCTCTTTATTTTTGGATATCCTACCTCGCTAGCCATCCTGCCTTGTGTTTACAGAGTCTGTTGGAGTACTCTAGATTTTTTTGTCAAATCTATTTTACAAAGTAGCTAAATCAGTAAATTTGGCTAGTGTTTTTGGCGTATCTCTTGGAGATGCTTTAACCCTGAAACAGTTTCAAAAATTTCAAATTCCCGTCTAATCACAATGACCAGATCAGAAAGACACTCTTGCTGTGTTTGCATGCTCCTGAGGCCATTAAAATGGTCGTTTCAGGTCCCTTGGACATCTATTTGAATTTGAATACCACAATTTCCTGACCCTTTTTTCAATTTTCCATTTCTTCGAATGTGATAGGCACCTTCTAGTGCATACTCGTTGAAGTAATTTTTGTGGCATTTCTTTCTTTCTTGTTTTTTTTTCCTTGAACAAAACTGTGGCATTTCTTTACCGTGGAAGCTATATGGTGGGCTTTCAAAATTTCACAAAAGTTAGTGCCTTCTTACTTTATATGTAAGCCAGTACAAGAAAGAAAACCATTTAAGTGATACATTTATCACCAGAGCATTTTATAACAGCAGCTAATACACAGCTTCCAAAGTCCTGAAAAGGAGAACAAAATGCCACCAAAACCAAAAAAAAGAAAAGAAAAGAGACAACTTTACAGTTCACCCCCTCTAGCTATTTTAAATCAAACTAGCCTCTGCAACTCCGACCATGGCTGACGTACCCAAACGGGCGGCGACGGACAAGTCCAATGTCGTGCGCAAGCCCAGCTCCAGTCGTCCCGTACACCGGAAGCTCGTCCTCGCACGTTCTACGGTAACCGGAGCCGCCGTTCGCCGGAGCGAGCGCCGCGAAGTTCTCCAGCTCGAACAAGTCGGAGCTCGCGTCGCTGCTCTCCTCGCCGCCGTCGCTGCCCTCCACTTCGACCACCGGGAATCGCCTGCAGCCAGCCGCGGCCGCGGCCACAGCCACCTCGCCTTCGATGTCCAAGAACCGAACGGTCCTGCTCCGGCGGCTGTGGACCGCCCGCGCCCGCGCCGCCCTCGCCGACGGTGGTGTCTTGGCGAGGCAGGGGCGCGCGCTGGATGGCGCCGTCGAGCACGCCGGCTCGTCGTCCGCCCGAGCAGGGTGTTGCCGCGCGGAATGCCGCTTGCCGAAGAAGATGGCGTTGAGCAGGCTGGCGAGCCGCGCGCCGGGAGAGGCCGGCCTGCGGCTGCGGCAGCCGCCGCTGGCGGGGTCGGCGGACGGCTTCCGCGCCCTCCTCGCCGCCGTGCCAGGCGGGGCCGGCTGCTGCTTCTCCGCGGGAGCCACCGAGGCCGGCCCGACAACGCCGCCAGAGGTGCGGATGGGGCGGAGGCGGCGGAGGGAGTACTCGACCTCGGACGACGAGAAGTAGCCACGGCCGGAGGAGCAGTCGTCCGCGGGCGACGGCGCCGCGCGCGCCACCCGGTGGCTGGCGGCCAAGGAGGGCTTGTAATAGTAGTAGTAATGCTGAGCCGCCTGCTGCTGCTTCTTGGCGCTGCCAGGCGTTGGTGCCGCGGCACGCTCCGCCGCTGCTGCATGTGCCTGACCGCCGGCTTGCTCGTCCAAGGAGTCGCAGATGGCGTCCAGCAGCGTCGACGAGAAGGACGGCTGGCCAGGCCGCCGACTCGGCCTCTCCCGCGCCGGCGCCCACCTCTCCATTGTTGGCGCGTAGTCGAGAAGAGCAAAGCAGAGCAGAGCAGAGCAGCGTGCGGCGCAGGGCAATGATGATATAGGCGGGCTAGCTAGCGATGGAGGGGACAACGGAGCTAGCTAGAAAGCGAAGGGGCCGGGGCAGCAATGGCGGGCGCGCGTGTGAGTCGGGGGAGTGGAGTAGAGTGGAGTGCGGGCGTGCGGGGTGAGGGGATCTTGTTGTCTGGGTGTCCCTCTCTCTGCTCTGGTCCCTGCCCTGCTCTGTCCTTGATGCTTCGATTCCTTCCGGCTGCCGCCTCTCTTTCCCTTTAGCTTTGTCGGCGCCAGCACCAGGAACGTGCCACTTGCCTATCACTGCTGCCCTGCCGCCCAGCGATTTACCGTTTTACCTAAATATATACTCCTTTTTTTTTTCTTTTGGCACTACTCGTCGTTTTTTTATGTAACTGGAGGGGCCAAAGCCCCTACAGGAGATTTATTAAAAGACAGAAGCACAAAGATTACAATAAAACAGCACAGCAAGAAACAAAAAAAGAGAGAAAGAAAATGAAGAAACTATATAGAAGTCTGGTTAAGGCCAACTCTGAACTGAATCCATTGATTATATCGCCGTGAGATGTTTTCCATTGATTCTCTGTTGAAGATAACTTGCTACTTTGTAAGTTTGGTCCTATTCCTCTGAAAATTAATGACATCATTCCTAGCCCCCCAAATAGTACAGCACAGCAAGATGACAGCAAGGAAGAATTCTAAATTTATTTGATCTTTGATGTAAAGGATTACTTCTGGGAAGCTTAATTGTGGCTGAATACCTAAGTTTAAAAATTCCCCAGCAGGACCTAGCAAAGGGGCATTCCAGGAAGAGGTGTTGGAGTGTTTCCTCTGTTGCTAGTTGACAAAGTTCGCAGTTATATGTCTCCAAGTGCATGTTTTTCCTCCTAAGAGGCTGTTTGGAGGCTATTTGTGTACAGTGCACAAGATATTAGAATCGGAAGATAAATACAGGTGAATAAAACTACGAAGCTCCCAATCAGGGCCTAATGATATTCCTCCTAAGCAACCAAAAGAAGATCTTGTGTTTTGGTTGGCAAATTGTTTTTCCACAGCCATCTAAAAGAAGGGTGGATTTGGTGCTGTCCAATCAACCTCTTATAAATCTTTTTTTGCAGATAAAAGATTTGATCCCATGTATATCTCCACAAGTCATTCTCCTCATTTACATTCAGATCTTCCAGGTTTCTTCTCAGAGCCCGTAATTGTAAAAAGGCTAGAGCTGACAGAGGCAAATGAAACAAGTGATTGGGCAGATTGTTGACTAGAGCATTGCTGATAGAAATGTTATTCTTTTTTGCAAAAGAAAATAGTTCTGGGTACTTTAGCTTGGGTGTTCTAACAGATCCATCCAACCAATTTTATTCTCAAAGTAAACAAGACTATCCATTTTGAACCTGCACCAGAGTCAACTCTCTATATTTTGTTGGTACCTTCAGATTGTTGGCAGTCTGAGTGAGTGTTTGGCAGTTGGTAATCCTAAGGAGATTATCTATCTCAATGCAAGTATATAACACATATCCATCTAATGAACACCATGCTGTAAATTCATTTTTTTGTACACAAACCCAATCAACCACAGATCAATGATTCACTTCCACGGTGCAATCATCACCAACGACTAATTTTGGAAAATAAATTGACACCTAAGTGAGGGGATTCGAGGGAGGCTTAGTAGAGCATCTCCACTAGTCTCCTAATAATTTGTCTCCAGTATATAGGTACTAGAGTAGTCTAATATTATTTTTGCTAATATTGGAAGAGTTGCTATAGTAGTTCTCCAATATATCTGTTCCGGTACCTATATGATGGGGCCTATAGGTGTATAGGAAAAAAGATGACTGAAAAGTGGTGGGTGAGATGAGCCACATGACATTATGGACGATGCAACTCTCCTTTTATTTGAAAGGGGAGATGAGAAACATATTAGTGGCAAAAAAAAGGAGTGAGAAAAATATTGAAGTACAAGAGACTATTGGAGCAACTATAAAGCAATGTAACTCCAAATATGACAGTTTTATAGGATACGGTAGGTATTGGGAGTCTACTGAAGATGCTCATGAAGAACAAATAGCTTGAAACTCGAAAGAGATGGGGTAGTGAAGCATCACAAGCTGGTCGGAGCCGTTGAAGGATTGCTCGGATCGTCGGATCTTGAGGTGCGCGAGCCGATTGAAATCATTGAAGAAGCATACTTGTCACGACGCCACGCCCAGTGAACGCTGAGCCTAGGAAGAGTATTCGCAGAAGGCCCAAGAACAAGAGAGTAACCGCCCCAGAATGGGTTTGTAACATCTGTGAGCCTAAGCCCATCCGTGGGAAGTAGAAGAG
Organism: Miscanthus floridulus; assembly: GCF_019320115.1. Lineage (NCBI taxonomy): Eukaryota > Viridiplantae > Streptophyta > Magnoliopsida > Poales > Poaceae > Miscanthus > Miscanthus floridulus. Next base: position 75,422,653 of record NC_089581.1, read on the forward strand.
TGAAGGAAGAGAGGAAGAGAGGGGAACCAACAACTGGGTAAAAAAAGACTAAACCTAATCACGCTATCGGTCGACAGCCTGGCCGGCAGACCTCGTTTTTCCCTTTTCCGAGTTTCCCGGCGCCGCCGCAGCGAGCGACATCGACACTGGTACCAGAGCCTTCGATCCGGCGCTTCCAAGGGCTGGATCCGCCGGAGCCACACTCCCACTTCACCCGTCTTTAGCGCGCCAGGGGAGTCATGGATCCCAACGTGCGCTCGCTCTTCGACGAAGTCCTCAAGCGGATCGACGACCTCCGCACCGACTCCAACGGTCGATGGGAGCGGTGGGAGCGCTGCTTCGAGGAGGCGACATCGGAGCTCTAGGAGCGGGACGAGGCTGTGGACCGTCGCATCAAGTCACTGGAGGAGTATGCCTCAACACAGTACACCGCTGCCGTCGTCGCCGACAATTGGGGGGGGGCACTTCGACGAGCGAATCTCTAACCTCGAGCAGCGGATGGTGGATCTCGAGCTGATCCACATCCACGAGATCAACGACGAGCGTGACGATAAGGTAGCCGTCATTGAGACCTCCGTGGAGGAGCTCGTCAGTTAGCGCCCGGAGGTGGACGGCCTGATCGACGATCTTCGCTTGGAGGTGAAGAACCTCCGGTCGAGTGGAGGTCGAGCTGCAGTGGAGTTGCCTACATCGAGCACCCTGTGGCAACCAGAGTTGGTCACCGCGCGCTCATCTACCGGGACTCCGACCAACTGGCCCAGCGGGCATCGTGTCGAATCGACTACATGGGAAAGGGGCTATGGGATGGTCACAACCATAGCTCCGACCCTAGCCAATGGTATGCGCTGTTCCCCAGATCCCCCTCCTCATTCCGCTCAATATCACCGTCCCCCTCCCAATCCCAACCCTACCTTCAACATTGCGGACACCCACCTTCCTCCCCAACCACCAGATCCTTCCCCAATCCACCCCCAATCCTCCCACCTCGGCCAATTACCCAAAATGCATTTTCCCCAATTCGATGGTACTACCCCCCAGCTATGGATCACTCAGGCCCATTCCTACTTTGATATGTACTTTGTTGATCCATCCATGTGGGTTCGCGTGGCTACGATGCAATTCACAGGTGTAGCCAAGCACTGGATTCAATCCATTGCTCACCGCCTTGAACACATTGGTTGGCAGGACTTCTGTGCTTTGGTACGTGAGCGCTTCTACCGCGATCAACACGAACTTCTCATCCGCCAACTGTTCCACATTAAGCAAACCACTTCTGTTCAAGAATATGTCGATCAATTTGTTGATCTTATTGAGCAACTCTCGGCTTACACACCTAACCAAGATACCCTCTCCTACACCACATGCTTTATCGATGGTCTCCATGATGATATCTATTTTGTTGTGCTTGTTCAGTGACCCGTCGATCTCAATGCTGCTTGTTCGCTTGCCTTTTTGCAGGAGGAGGCCGTCAAGCCATCGTGCCGATGGGAGTTTCGGCGTACTGATGCTCCCGCCTTCCTAAAGCCGGTGGCACCTTGAGGGCCGTTGCTGCTTCCTGCTCCTCCCCAACGACTGGCTCTTCCTGCTCCTCCTGTGCCGCTAGAACCAAAGCAACATCCTAAAGATCGTCGTCCCGACTTCCACAGAGTTTTAGTGGATCACAAGTTGCACTCCCTCCGTTCTTACAGGAAAGCCCATGGCCTCTATATGCGCTATGGAGAGAAATGGCACCAGGGCCACAAATGTCCTCTAGCTCTCCAACGCATTACAGGAGGTGTGGAATCTTTGCGAAGATCTCTTCATTGAGACAGCCAGTTCAGAGCCTAATACTCCTATTACGGCAGATTAGTCCTTCATGCTCATGTCTGCTGCTACTGTTTCTCTGTCATTCCACCCTTGAACTCTACAATTTCAAGGCATGCTCCAAGGCAAGAGTATCAACATCTTGTTAGATTCTGGGAGCACCAACTCCTTTTTGGATACCAACTTGGCAGCTTCTTTCCCGGGGGTCTAGTAGTTGTTAGTTCCTACTTCTGTGAAGATTGTCGATGGTGGATCAGTACCTTTCTCTGCTCAAATCCCATATGCAGAGTGGTCTATTCAAGGATATGTTTTCCATTATACTCTCAAGCTCATTCCCATTGGCACATATGACATGATTTTGGGGATGGATTGGTTACAGGCATTCTCTCCCATGAAGGTTCATTGGCTTCAACATTGGGTTTAGATTCCTTATGGTCCCCACACTGTGGTGTTACATGGCAGTCTTGCGGAGCAGCTTGATTGTTCTATCATTTAGCTCCATCATTTGTCCGCTGAAGAAACTGCAGTTACTCCATCAGTGCACAGTGATCTACCAGAGATTCAAGCGTTGTTGTCTCAGTATCAGCACTTATTCAGGTTGCCAACTGAGCTGCCCCCATGTCAGGATTGTGATCACTCCATTCCCCTCATTCCAGGAGCTCAGCCTATTTATGCCCACCCTTATCGCTACTCGCTGGCCTTGAAGACAGAGATTGAGGCTCAGGTGACAGGGATGCTGCAGTCTGGCTTCATTCACCCTAGTACCAGCGCCTTCTCTTTGCTAGTTCTCTTGGTCAGGAAGAAGGACAATAGCTAGCATTTTTGCGTTGATTACCGCCAACTTTCCCCATTCCGATCATTGATGAACTTTTGGATGAACTATCAGGAGCCAGTTGGTTCTCTTGTTTGGATCTAAGGGCTGGTTTCAACCAGATCTGCCTTGCACCTAGGGAAGAACACAAGACTGCTTTCCAAACCCATTAGGGCCAGTTCGAGTATACTGTTATGTCCTTCAGCTTAACTGGCGCCCCAAGTTCGTTCCAAGATGCTATGAACAATACTTTACATCCACTCCTTCGCAAGTGTGCCTTGGTGTTTTTTGATGACATCCTTGTGTACAACGCCTCTTATGAAGACCATGTTAAGCACCTGGCTCAAGTTTTTGAGTTGCTTTCCAAGGACTAGTGGCTGGTTAAATTATCTAAATGCCGCTTTGCTCAGCAATCTATCAACTACTTGGGTCATGTTGTCGGTGCATAGGGAGTTTCCATTGACCCATCAAAGGTTGCTGCTGTGCAAGCCTAGCCGCAACCATCAGATGTCTAGCAGCTCCGCAGATTCCTCAGACTCACAGGGTATTATCAGAAGTTTGTTAAGCCCTATGCTATGATTACCAGGCCTTTGATAGATCTGCTTAAGAAGGGTGTGCTCTTTATTTGGACTTTCAACCATGCTGTTGCCTTTGACACTCTGAAGCAGGCTCTCACTGAAGCCCTAGTTCTGGCCCTGCCCGATTTTTCCAAGCCTTTCCAACTGTAGACTGATGCAAGTGATGGCGACATTGACGCAGTTCTCCTTCAAGATGGTCACCCCTTGGCTTTTGTTAGTAAGTCATTGGGTCCTCGTTCACGTGGCTTATCTACTTACGAGAAGGAATATTTAGCTATTCTTGTGGCAGTGGACCATTGGAGGTCCTACTTACAACATGGCGAGTTCACTATTTTCACTGACCAACGAAGCCTGATGCATATTACCGAGCAACGATTATAGACTCCATGGTAGATGAAGCTTTACACCAAGCTTGTGGGGTTCTAGTTCAAGGTTGTTTATAAACCAGGAACTTCCAATTTGGTAGCGGATGCACTCTCTCGGCACCCTTTGCCTCTAGATTAGCTCAATGCCATTTCTTCTTCATCACCAACATGGTTGACAGTTGTGGTTGATGGATATGCTTCTAATCCTACCTCTCGCAAGCTATTGCAAGATCTAACCCTTAACTATGATTCCCACCCACCTTACACTTTGCTCAATGGTCTTATTCACATTGGAGATCGCATTTGGGTGGGTGACAACAAGACCCTCTAGCTGAGAATTTTTGACGTGTTGCATTCGAGCGCTATCGGTGGCCACTCTGGATTCCCTGTTACCTATAGCTGCATCAAGAAGCTGTTCGCTTGGAGGGGAATGAAGTCTGACATTAAACAACTGGTTGCTTCTTGTACAACCTATTTAAAGGCTAAGCCCGATCATGCCAAGTACCTAGGTCTTCTTTCTCTGCTGCCTGTTCCAGCCGAGTCCTGGCAAGTCATCTCCATGGATTTCATCGAGGGGCTTCCACGCTCAGGTGCCGCTAACTGTATCATGGTCATCGTCAACAAGTTCAACAAATTTGCCCACTTTGTGCCTCTCCTTCACCCATTCTCCGCTCAACAAGTGGCTCAAATCTTCCTGGACAATATTTACCGCTTACATGGAATGCCAACCCACATCATCTCCGACTGCGACCGCATCTTCACTAGCCATTTCTGGAAGGAGCTGTTCCGCTTGGCTGGTACTCAACTCTACATGAGCTCTGCCTACCACCCTCAATCCGATGGATAGACGGAGCGGGTGAACCAGTGCCTCGAAGCATTTCTCTAGTGCTTTGTTCATTCCTGCCCCAAGCAGTGGCTACGCTAGATCAGCTTGGTGGAGTATTGGTATAACACCAGTCTCCATTCCTCACTCAACAGGTCACCATTCGAGGTACTTCATGGACACTCTCCTCGCCACTTTGGCCTTTCTCCTCCTGAAGCATCATCTGTTCCTAATGTGGAGTCCATGCTTACTGAGCGTTCCACTATGCTTGATTTGGTTCGCCAACACCTCCGAGCTCAACATCGCATGAAGTTGTATGCTGACAAGCACTACTCAGAGAGGTCCTTCCATGTCAGCGACATGGTGTTCCTCAAGCTCCAACCGTATGTCCAGGCGTCGCTTGCTCCTTGTGCTCATCAGAAACTTTCCTTCCGTTACTTTGGGCCAAACAAGATGCTGGAGAAGATCAGAGCTGTTGCCTACAAGATGGACCTGCCAGACTCGTCTTTTGTTCATCTGGTATTCCACGTATCTCTACTCAAAGCTGCCCTGTCGACCAAGTTCCCTCTCTCTGTGGATCCACCAGAATCCATGGAAGGCTTGCAAGTTCCTAAGGCTGTGCTGCAGCGCTGTCTCCATTCCCATCGCTCAGGTGCGGTTGTTCAACTATTGATCAAGTGGTCCGGTCTGGCTCTAGAACTTGCTACCTGGGAAGATGCAGAGGCCATACAACAACGTTTTCCTTTTGCTCTGGCCTAGGGACATGTCGGGTCACAAGGGGAGGGGGGGTGTCACGACGCAGCACCCAGTGAACGCTGAGCCCAGGAAGAGTATTCGCAGAAGGCCCATGAATAAGAGAGTAACCGGCCTAGAATGGGTTTGTAACATCTGTGAGCCTAAGCCCATCCATGGGAAGTAGAAGAGTGAAGGAAGAGAGGAAGAGAGGAGAACCAACAACTGGGTAAAAAAAGACTAAACCTAATCACGCTATCGGTCGATAGCCTGGCCGGCGGACCTCGTTTTTCCCTTTTCCAAGTTTCCCGCCGCCGCCACAACGAGCGACGTCGACAATACTCCAGCATGGACAGATGCAAGGGGAAACCAGTCCAACCTTTAGGGATGACATACGTGAGCTGACGGGGATGGCATGGACGAATCCGACGAGAATGGCTAGGCTCACCACCGGCAACGCCATCCCTAAAGTCATTAGGCAAAGGCTACACTTGAGCCAGCAGACGAGAGTGAGCACTCACATTGAAATGATATGGGGTGCATGGTTGGGGCCGCGGGAGCGAGGGCCTCCACATTGAAATGATAAGGGATAATCATGAGGGAAGAAGTCACTTGCGAATTGTGACATTTTTCACAATCAGAGATTTTTCCACCATAAGCGGCTAAGAAACTGCCTGAAACATGACCTTAGGCGCTGATGGACAAATTTCACCATATAGAATCTTACCAACCAATAATTGAGACAAACGCTATATGTGGTAGTTTTCCTGTTGCACGCTCACTGTTTTATATGCAAACACAAATCGGCCAAACCTTGAAAATCTATACCTAATACTAAAGAGCCAAAATTTCTTCCTATTTTTTTGATATGGCCTGTCTGAACTAACTTGATGAATGTAAAAATGACATCTATTTGTGTTTGTCTACAACCATCTATATATATACACAAACACGGCATTACTATTCTACACTCTAGGTGTAGAATATTGTCGACAAAATATGGTCGACAGTCTACCTAGGGGTATGCCCAAGGTAGTAGATTATCGATAGACAGATGCGCAAGCTACAAACTAGATGGTGACGCAAGATAGACATGAGGTTTTATGGCCGCCGTTAAGGCGTAATACATATGTCCTACATCTGATTGTATTGTTGTATGTGAATGAGAGAGAGATGTTTTTTAGAGGGGTCCCCTGCCCGCCTTATATAGTCTGGGGGGGTAGGGTTATAGATCTAGAAACTAATCCTAACCAGTTACAATTGCCATAGGTGGCCGGATAAGGATTCCTATTCTATCCGACCAGGATCTTGCTTGATCTCCAAGTCTGCCTTGATTCCTTGCACGGGACTCCGAGCAGATTGGCCGAGCCGCACGTCATCTTCTAGTGGGCCAGACCCCCTGGTCCAAGCCGGCCCAAGCCTAGCCATAAGGGTATAGGGGTTAATACCCCCACAGCTAGTCCCCGAGCAACATGTATTATGTTGCGACATGCTATTCGATCTTCTTCAACTAACGTGATCTGTCTTCATGTCATCTCCAACTAGCTGAAACATTGACCAAGCAAATGTGCCAGTATTCTAGTCAGCATAGAGAGCAGTAGACTAGCTGAAGATTCCAGTTGTCCGAAGAATGCATGGTGCTCTAAAAAAGAAAAAGATTCCTTTCCTGATCAAGAATGCTGTGGGGGTATTAACCCCTATACCCTTATGGCTAGGCTTGGGCCAGCCCAGACCAGGGGGTTTGGCCCACTAGAAGACGACGTGTGGCCCGGCCAATCTGCTCAGAGTCCCGCACAAGGAATCAAGGTAGACTTGGAGATCAAGCAAGATCCTGGTCGGTTAGAATAGGAATCCTTATCCGGCCACCTATGGCAATTGTAACTGGTTAGGATTAGTTTCTAGATCTGTAACCCTGCCCCCCAGACTATATAAGGCGGGTAGGGGACCCCTCTAAAAAACATCTCTCATTGACATACAACAATACAATCAGATGCAGGACATAGGTATTATGCCTTCATGGTGGCCGAACCTGAATAAAACCTCATGTCTGTCTTGCATCACCATCTTGTTTGTAGCTTGCGCATCTGTCTACCGATAAACTACTACCTTGGGCATACCCCTAGGTAGACTGCCGACCATATTTCATCGACAGTGGCACGCTAGGTAGGGGGTGTGCATACTGCTCTCCAAACGAACAAGATGGTCATCATCCTCGATTCCATGGCTACGCCGAACGGCCTCACGTTCACCATCGGCCAGATCATCTAGACCACTGGCTCCGACGACTTCATCGCCATGACCACGGAGGAGGTGTAGATTCAATCTGTGTCGACCACTACTTCACCTGCATCAGCTATGGCTCCGACCATGGTGGATCTGGCTCTGGCCACACCAGCATCGTCTTCAGCCATGCCGACAACCCATCGTCCACTGCCTTGCTACAAAGGGAGGCAGATCGACAACACCGACCTGCTCGACTCCATCGATCTGGTCAGCACCAAACTTGCTAAAACCCTAGCTCTGGTAAGTTCGATTCAAAGTCAACCTAATGAGCAGGTAACCACTACCCACAACAGATCTACCTGACTAGTTCGGGCCAGTCGTCCTGCATGACTCGGTATGGATCTCGTGGTCACATCTACTCCTGAAGGGCGCTCCGTTCGTCATCGACCAGCCCCCGCGATGGGTCTCCGGCTCTTCGAGTGCGAAGCCTTGATGGAGAACTACCAGGCTCAGCCTTATGGCCTGCGCAACTTCGTCAACATGGTCCGGATTAAGGAGTATCAAGAAGGATCAGTCCACATAGTTCAAGAGGGCGGCTCAAGCTCCCTGTCCGGCATCGCATCTAATGGCTCCATCCACACCGAGCTCCAGCATCATGACAATGAAGGCGTTGAATACGATCTAGATATCCTAGACCACGCCCTGGGTTTCCCACGATTCCCATCCTTCCCACCAAGGTGAGGAGACTTGATCAATGTCGTCAGTAATGATGAACCACCGGCAGTTGGCGAAACAAAACAAGAAAGGCTAGCATACGAAGCATGCAATATTGACCGGTTTAATCGCTAACAAGCTGAAGCCGAGGTAGAAGAGGAGGCACGACACATAAGGGTCCAGCCACGCGACCTTAACAATGCCTTTGATAAGGTGGGGGACAAGCAGGTCTTCAGGACTCCAAGCGCCAACGTAGCTATTGCTATGGCGACAATGCAACGACTACCCAATACCTCGGAAATCCAGGTAGTTCATAATGATATACAAGCTTACCTGATGGCTACTATGGCCTAGACCGCAGAGATTGTAAATCAAGCCCGGGCTCCATCCATCTCAGTCGAATCAAGCCATAGCCGCTAGTACTCAAGTCACTCACAGCCACCCAACCAACGTGGCTCACGCAACAATGACCCATCAGACAATCGTCAAGGCAGAAACGGTGGTCATCAGGACGACAACCGCCGCGACTACCGGGACAACAACCGCCAAGACAACCATGACAATCGCTGTGATAACCGCGGTCATAGGGTTAACCAGGGTGGCAATCGGGATCGCCGTGATGGCAATAACGATCTCCGCCATTCCCTTAGAGAACACGATCTGCGTGATCGCATTAACCAAAGAGCCAACGATCATGCATCCCACGAAAGCTATCACCGTATGGAATATGATACTACCCACGACCCTCTGGGTTTGAAGCAGTTTACTCCACACCTTCACCAAGTCATATGGCCCAAGAACTTCAAGCTCGAAAAACTTTAGAAGTACGACGGCAAGGAGAACCCTGAATTATGGGTCATGCTCTACGAAACCACGTGCAAATCAGCCATGGCTGATGAGCACATCATGTCTAATTACTTCTCAGTCGTTGTCGGCCATGTAGGCCACCAATGGCTGGTCAGCTTGCCGGCAAACTACTTTGATTCTTGGCAAGAGCTTAAGCAAGCATTCATCGACAACTTCATTGCTACTTGCGAACAACCTGGCAACAAATATGATCTACAGCGGATTCAAGATCGCAAAGATGAGCCACTACGTGAGTACGTCCGATGCTTCTCAGAGATGTGCATCAAGGTCCCATCAATCTCCGACAACAAGGCAATCGAGGCTTTCATAACTGGTCTCCACTTCCACGATGCCCTAAGGGACAAGCTCCTCCACAAGAGACCTGAATCAGTCACAGCGCTCCTAGCCACTGCTAAAAAATATGCGGATGCCGATGATGCTAAAAAGATAATCATCGAAGAAGTAGCAAGGGTTCCACGCTCCGACCATCCCCACACCACGACGACTACCGTGGCAACTGTGGTCGGAGCAACAATTTTGATCGCCGCAACCAGTGTAATGATTCCCGTGACCACCGCGACCAGCGTAATCAACGGCGTAATCGCCGTGACGATTACAGGGGCAAGCGTGCTCGGGAAGACGACGGCGAGGTCAACACCATTAAAAAAGGTGGCAGACGTCGCAACTACGAAGAAGACTACGCCAAAGCATTGAAAGGACCCTGCTAGCTCCATCCCAAGTCAAGCCATACCATGGAGAATTGCCGTGTTCTCAAATCTATCTACACACGCCAATAGGCTCCGGATACATCCAACAAGCCTAACGACACAGGGGAGCAGCGTAATGAGGACAATGATGATGAAGACATAGATCCTCGTCACAAGTACGTCAAGCCAACAGATCACGTCCACACCATCATTGGGGGCAAGGTGTCCATTGAGACCAAACAAGAACGCAAGCTGCTCACCCGTGCTTGCTTGAACGTGGCCAACGCCGACAACCTCATCACCGATCCGCGGCTCCCTCCTTGGTCTCACCGCGAGATCTCCTTCAGCAAAAAGGACCAATGTTCTGCAATACCTAAGCCAGGATGTTTTCCTCTGGTTCTCAATCCTTGTATCAACAAGGTTCAGTTCGATAGAGTGCTAATTAACAACGGTAGTTCCATCGATATACTGTTCAAGAATAGTTTGCTAGCCCTAAAGATAACCCAGGCTGATCTCAAACCATATGAGGCACAATTTTGGGGTGTTCTCCCCAGACAGAGCTCCACACCTCTTGGGCAGATCACGCTACCCGTGCAATTTGGTACCCCAGACCACTTCCACACCGACTACATCAACTTTGTGGTCGCTGACTTTGAAGGCACCTACCATGCTATCTTTGGCAGACCAGCGCTCACCAAGTTCATGGCCATACCTCACTACAGGTATTTGGTGCTCAAGATGCCTACTGAGAAGGGGGTTCTAACTCTCAGGGGCAACGTATACGCAGCTTACACCCGCGAGGATGTCAGCTTCAAAATAGTAGAGGCTCTTGACCTCTCTATTCGCATGGCTGAGACCACGCTCGACGCTAAGAAGACCCTAGCTGACCACCTGGAGATCCTACAGCTCGAGGCCCCACGCAAGAACATCAAGTCCAAAGAGCACAAAGCGATCCAGCTGGTTGATGGTGATCCTAGCAAAATGGCCCTTATCAGGGCCAACCTGGATCCTAAATAGGAAGACGCACTCGTCAGGTTCTTGAGGAGCAACGTGAGTGTGTTCGCATGGAAACCCGCTGACATGCCCGGTGTACCTCGAAACTTGATCGAGCACTCCTTAAATGTTGATGGCAAGGCCAAACCTATCAAGCAGAAGCTACGACGGTTTGCTCGCGACAAAAAGGAGGCTATTAGGGTAGAAGTTACACAGCTTTTGGTAGCCGGATTTATCAAAGAAGTGTATCATCCAGAGTGGTTAGCCAACCTGCTTCTTGTACACAAAAAGAATAATGAATGGAGAATGTGCGTTGATTACACTAATCTCAACAAACACTGCCCTAAAGACCCCTTCGGCTTACCTCGCATAGATGAGGTCGTAGATTCAACTACCAGTTGCGAGTTGCTTTCCTTTCTCCATTGCTACTCTGGTTATCACCAGATCGCTCTAAAAAAGGATGACCAGATCAAGACATCCTTCGTCGCGCCCTTCGGCGCCTACTGTTACACGACCATGTCATTTGGGCTCAAGAACGCCGAGGCTACCTACCAATGCGCCATATAGGCCTGCCTCAAAGACGAGATAAAAGATGACCTCATCGAGGCTTATGTTGATGATGTAGTTGTTAAAACCAAGGAAGCATACACCCTTGTTGACAACCTCAAACTTACCTTTGTAGCTCTTAACACATTCCAATGGAAATTAAACCCAAAGAAGTGTATCTTTGGTGTTCCATCTGGTATATTGCTCGGCAACGTCGTCAGTCATGATGGCATATGCCCTAACCTAGAGAAGGTAAAAGCTATCTTGGACATGAAGCTACCCAAAAAGGTGAAGGATGTTTAGAAGCTTACCGGATGCATGGCTGCCCTCAGTCGTTTCATATCAAGATTAGGCAAAAAAGGACTACCATTTTTTAAGCTGCTCAAAGCATCTGAGAAGTTTGAGTGGTCGAAGGAAGCAGATGCTGCCTTTACATAGCTGAAACAATTCCTTACATCACCTCTGGTCCTCACTGCTCCTAGAGAAGATGAAACCCTCTTGCTTTACATTGCGGCAACTAATCGAGTGGTCTCCATTGCCATGGTGGTCGAGCGCGATGAGCCCAACCACGTCTACAAGGTACAACGACCAATTTATTTCGTCAGTGAGGTGCTCAATGAATCCAAGACCAGGTACCCACAGATTTAGAAACTGATCTATGCCATACTAATCACATCCTGAAAGTTGAAACACTACTTCGACGGATATCGCGTGGTGGTCATGATTGAGTACCCTCTAGGAGACATCATTCACAACAAGGATGCAAATGGGCGCATTGTCAAATGGGCAATGGAGCTATGCCCTTTCTCCTTGGAATTTGCAAGCTGTACTACAATCAAGTCTCATGCACTCGTTGATTTCATCATCGAGTGGATAGACTTAAGCACACCTGCCTCTCAGAGGCCCACCAAGTATTGGAAGATGTACTTCGACGACTCTCTCAACATCGACAGTGTAGGAGCAGGAGTCCTTTTCGTATCACCATCCAAGGAGCAGCTCTAATATGTCCTCAGGATTTATTTCCCAGCGTCTAAAAACGCCGCCGAGTACGAAGCATGCCTACATGGTCTACGCATTGCGGTCGAGCTCGGTGTCAAATGTCTCTATGTCTATGAAGACTCGGCTCTGGTCATCAACCAACTCAACAAGGACTAGGATATGACCAGCAAAAAGATGGACACATACTGCAAATCGATCAGAATGCTGGAAGGCAAGTTCTATGGCATCGAGTACACACATGTGGTCCGGGACAAAAATCAAGCAGCAGATGCGCTGTCAAAGTTAGGATCATCTTGAGCCAAATTCCCACATGGCGTATTTGTTCAAGACCTGCTCATGCCTTCCATCAAAGAAGAAGATCCCACAGTCGACAAGCCTCCAGACCAGCTATTGGTGGCTACGGTTCCGATGTCAAACACCACTGAACCACCTCCAACCACTAAGGAGCCTGACTAGAGAGTACCTTTCATCAAGTACCTAACAGATGGTAGCGGTTACACTGATCGGACAGAAAACAAATGCCTGATGCATCACAGTAAGCAGTATCTGCTCATCGATGGCAAATTGTGGCGCAAGAATGCGAAGGAGGAAATCTTGATGAAGTGTATAACCCAGGAGGATGGTGAACATCTCCTGAACCAAATCCACTCTAGCTCCTGTGGCAACCACGCGGCCTCAAGAATGCTGGTTAGCAAGGCTTTTCGAGCAGGGTTCTATTGGCTGTCAGCCGTATCCGATGCAGAGAAGCTAGTCCGCCATGGTGAAAGTTGTTAGTTCTTTGCCAAGAGAATCCACATACTAGCACACGAGATTCAGACAATACTAGCCTCTTAGCCCTTTGCATGCTGGGGACTGGATATGATCGGGCCTTTCAAACTGGCCCCTAGGAAATTTACATGCGTCTTTGTGCTGATCGACAAATTTTCCAAGTGGATAGAGTACATGCCCCTGGTCAAGGCATCTTCAAAAAAGGTTGTCGCGTTCATCGACCAGGTCATCCACTGCTTCGGCATACCCAACAGCATCATCACTGATCTGGGTACTCAGTTCACTAGGAACGCTTTTTGGGACTTCTACAATGAAAGGAGCATAGTAGTAAAATACATCTCAGTGACGCACCCTAGAGCTAATGGACAGGTCGAGCGGGCAAATGGTATGATCTTAGACGCACTTAAGAAGAGGATGTACAGAGAAAATGACAAAGCTCCCAGAAGATGGCTCAAAGAGTTACCAGCCGTGGTCTAGGGTCTCAGAACCCAGCCCAGTCACAATACCGACGTATCACCATACTTTATGGTTTATGGCACTGAGGCAGTGCTCCCAGCAGATATAGCCTTCAGATCAGCACAAGTAGAGAACTTTGACAAAGACAAGGCCAATGAAGTACGGGAGCTAGAAGTGAATAGTGCAGAAGAGAAGCGGCTCGATTCTTGTGTACGTATAGCCAAATACCTTGCTGTTTTGTGCATGTACTACAACAAGAATGTCAAGGAGTGGTTCTTCGTGGTTGGGGACTTGGTCCTGAAGTGGAAGACAAATCAGGCTGGTGTCCACAAACTCGCAACCCCATGGGAAGGGCCCTTCATGATCAAAGAGGTTACACGCCCAACATCTTATAGGTTAGCTCACCTAGACGGTATAGACGTACCCAATTCATAGCACATCGACAAGCTTAGGTGTTTCTATGCCTAACTACTAAGATATGTACCCCTCTTGTACTTTCAATTTAATTCAATAAAGCTATTATAATTTCTCCGACCACTCTAATGTGTCACTCTGAAGTCTATTGTTATTCTAACTCAACCAGTTAAAACTGACCACCATTCCTTCTTGGGTTTTCGGAGTAGGTCCTGTCTCCGGTTCCTCCCTACGTGTGCATGGGATCTGCTCTCTACGCTACGGGTGATCGACAGGTGCTCTCTGGTTTGACTTGTGTGTTTCTACGTGTGCACAAGCTACGCACCTCACACTCTGACCACAAGACAAACTAGGGCCATACAAACCTATCAAGATGACATGTCAACTAAACTGGTACAACTAAATAGAACGCTAACATGTTCTAACTTAGTTACACCAATACGATATCCGAGCTTAAACACGTTTTCTACAAAACGAACAAGCTTATGCTGTTATACAATTACGTTATTACAAGCTTGCCTGAAAAGGTCCAAGTTTACAATAACACAACTACATCTTCTTCTACAGCTTTAGCCTATACTATTGGCTGGTTGAGGCACACGGCACCTACTGCTCGCTAGGCCTGACATCGTGCAAGGGTCTCGAGGACTCTAGCATTGATTGAGCTAAAGAAGATGGCCCCGCCGATGCCTGGCTGGTCGATGCCTGGCTTGAAAATGATAGCGCTCCCAGCTGACTTGTTGATGGCGTTCCCTGTACGGGTGGTGTCGCACCTCCACATAGGTTAATATCGCCAATTATTTTCGCCGATAAGTCCAGCTGGGTCATCCGTAGCTCCTCGGCCTTGTCTAGATCTACCTCCTTCGGGTATCTAGCCTCTAAGTGCTTGAGATCGATCAGGGGGTAGTGAGCACGTACCATGCTCAGCACATGTGTGCCTGCGTACTCTCCTGCCTCCTTCATGAACTCCTAGAACCATCCCCGTGCCTTTTGGCATCTCTCGATCAATCCCTAGCTACGAAGTCCTTGGCACATCTTCTACTAGTGCCGGATCGATGAGGTTAAGGACCGGCAAAATGCCTGTTGTCACCTCCTGGCACTGGCTTTTCTAGGTGTCATGGTCCTTGATGATCTCTTGGCATTACGCCTTCCAGCCGTCACAGTCTTTTATCATGGCCTCCAGATCCTTCTTTGCATTGACTTTTATAACTACAAACTGCACACGCTATTAAAACTTCAGACCATGCCAAACTATGGCAGGCAACAAAAATGAGCAAAGGGGTTTGGACAACTTACCTTTTAGCTCCTCTGTCATCTTGGTCGTGTGGTCCCAGAGCTGCGACTGGTCTTGCGCCAATTTTCTATTGTTCTCGTTCAGGCGATCACACTCCACGACCGCATGACTGTTCTCCTCTCAGAGATGGATCACTTCAGCTTCTAAGCCTGCACTACAGCTATTACTACCAACGACGCAACATCACTTGTCAGTAGTCAGTATGATAAAATGGCTACTTACTTGTTCTTTCCCGCTCTTTATTACTGAGCTAGACGACCAGGTTCTGGTTCTAGGGACTCTTGCACCGTCTTTTCATGGTTGGCGGCTTCAAGTCGCTGGCGCAAGCGTTCCACCTCCGCCGTCAGCTCCTTGTTGCTTGCAGCAATCCCCTCAATCTGGTCAAAGCATTTCCTACGGTACGTTGCGGTCTTCATTAAGTCCTGTGTGCAGATAGCTAAGTAAGACAGCTTGACTAGACAGCAAGATCTGGTGGTGAAGCAAAGCTTACCTGCACCTCCATCACAAGTCATTTCGCCGCCCGTTCAACTTTCTTGGTTTCTTTGACCTCTAGGATTTCCTCATGGACAACCCATTGGTCATTCCACCAACGCGACACATAAACATGTTGTCGCTTGTCTTGCGAATGGCCCAGGACCTCCTCCACCTCGTCCTCTTCGGGCTCTTCTTTGGGCCCTGGTGCTGGTCCGGTGTTAGCAGCGTCTGTGATCACCATAGCCTTCCCATGGGTTTCAGTGGTGGTAAATGTGGGCTGTGCTCTCACCTCCGGTTGTTGCTCCTTGGTCTGCTCTGTCACCCTCGACGCTGAGGTGTTGCCCTCAGCAGGTCTAGCGCTCAGAGCACTCGTGCCTGGCTTAGTTGGTCCCTCGACCACCTACTCGGGGACTGTTGTCTGACTGCTCCCTTGCTAAGGCCCCGACGGATCTTCTGCTATGGCTTCCTCGGTGGCCGACTGCTAGGCAGTCTGCTCTGAACTTATTGGCGGAGCCACGCTACTTTCGGCTAGTTGGTCTAGACTTTCTATGGACGCTGAACTAGTACATCCGAGATAAGTTTAGAAGGCAACCATATTCAATGCAAATTGCTAACTTACATCAAGGTTACAAATACTTACATGTTGGAAGCGTGGAATGATGTGGAGAAGGCACGTCTCTTTGGCCGTACTTGCTCCACGTGCTATGCAGGTGACTCCTAGGTCTCCCTCTACATCTAGCACTATCGCTGGGCCTTAGTGCTCGACCCCTCCGCCGCTTGCCCTTTGTGCTGTAGTGGTTGGTGGCGTGCTCGGTCGAGTTGTCGCTCCTATCGCTGGTCACGTTCATTGCCCTAGGTACTCCCAAGGTTGACCCGGCTGCATCCTTCACCGCCATCGACAATTTGGGTCCCATAGGTGCAGAGGAGATACCTTGCTCCATCGACTCCAGTTGCTTCCTCCTCTTTCGAGGGACAAGTCAAAAGGTGTCTGCATCCTCTCCGTCCTCTGCATCATCATCTGACTAGGCAAAAATCGCCTGTCGACGCTTGCTGGCCTGGTCTCCTTCGGCCCCCCTCGGGCTCATTAATACTTAGCACCCCCCGGTGAGTAGGGTGGTTGTTGATCTCTTCTTTGGCTGTTTGGGGGCAGCCGACCGCTTACCAGCGGCTAGGGCCGCTGCCTCCTCTCTAGCTCCGAGCATCGCCCAGTCGACGTCCTCGTTTTCAATCTCGATGCTGGTCTGGGTGGTGGGACCAGCTCCTTGTGGCCACTCCACTCTAGGGGGTGGCGACACAAACACTATCGCTTTATCCCGACCATTAACCTGGGTAACAAAAATAGGTGAACACAGTAAGTTTCCATTTATCCTACCACAATATAAAACTACAGGTACAGGGCAAGACGAGTTACCTTTGTGGGAAGTCGGGCAAGCTTGAAAGCGTGCTCGATGTCACTCAATCTGGCATAATTTGGATCAGCTAAGTTAAATAGCTCTCCAATTCTGGCTTTGACTTTGATTTTGTCAAGCACCCCCTGCCTCGTCCTCGTCGGGTCTGTGCTACCTTGATATTCATAGCCAGGTTGTACTCTCCTCTAGCAGGGCTGGATCCATCGGCTGATGAAGCTCCTGACCACGCTCGGACCATCTAGTTTTTTCCATGGGATCATTCCAAATATTTCTGGAATCTGTTCCAGGTGCTTGGGCTTCTCTGACCAGCTTGTCCTCTTCTCTAGAATGTACCCCACGTCGCACAGTGTGATCGTGTTTGACTCTTCGCAGATGTAGAACCATTTCTTGTACCAGTCGTCTAGCGATGTGTTCCATGGGTAGTGCAGGTACTGGGCTTTCATGTCATCATAGAGGTTGAGGTACACACCCCCGGCTATCTTCGAACCACCGCTTCCTTTCTTCCGCAAACAAAAAAGATGGTGGAAAAAATTGAAATGGGGCTGGAAGCCGCCATATGCTTCGCAGAGATGTATGAAAGTGGCGACAAGGAGGATCGAGTTGGGATGAAGATTGCAAATCCCAATCTCGTAGTAAAGACAGAGCCCCTGAAGAAAAGGATGTACCGGAACCCCAAATCCCCGTTTAAAGAAGTCTTCGAACACCACGAGCTCACCTGGTTGTGGATCGGGGTAACCCTCGCCCTCCGGCGCACACCATCATGCGAGCTCCTTGTTGTGGAGTACCCCCATGGTGATGAGGTCTTCAATGGTCTGCTCATTGCTTCTTGATTTCCACCATTCCTTCGCCATGACCCTTGCTTTCTTCTGCGCATCACTTTTTGCCATGAATCTGGCCTTGTTGATGAACAAGGAAATGACAGAGGATTGATTGGTGGCAATTTTGGATGTATTAGGGTTGGCGAGAGGAAGAAGAAAGCTGCAACTACGAATGGCAATGGGGTTCAGTAAAAAGTAACTTACCTATCCTATACTATATTTAACCCAAGAGTTATGCCATTTCATCTGTTCAGGATTCTTGGGAGACGTGCACACGCGGCCGTAGACGGTTGTTTTCATAGCTTCTAGATCTACGCCAATATATGCACTTCTTTATTGCTAGTGTGGGAGGGCCCACTCTGATGCACCTACTGACAGGTGCCATGCAACTATTTGCTTGACAAGGCAAAAAGGTAGTATGACGTGCTATACCCATCTACTTTTTTGACCAGACGTGTCAGATTGGACTTGACAGAGCAAGTAAATAAATAAATACATAAAATAATAGTACAAGTGGCATATGGTTTTTTGCCACACTTCTTGTGCTCGGGGACTGTCCTAGACCACCATCGTGCTCAGGGGACTATCTAGACCACCATCGTGCTCGGGGACTGTTCAGACCACCGTTGTGCTTAGGGACTATTCCGACCACTCTCGTTCTTGGGGACTGCCCCGACCACTCTCCGAACATTGCTTGGAGACCGTTCTCCTCGGCTACATGTGATTTGTACACACATATAGTTGAGAGACATTTATTTTTTCTCACTTAGACCTTCCTACAAGGCTGATACCTCTCCTTCTAGCAAGCTCAGGGACTACATCGGTACGATGCACCTGCCGGTACATCTCGTATCACTTGTACGATGATTGGATTCTCAACTTAAGTGGGAATTCTTTTTAGACCCTGGCACCACATGCCTGCATCACCTACTACCAGGCTCGGGGATTAAGTGGGCACACTTCACCTTGCGGTGAATGTGCTTATTTTATCGACCCCTACGCTCTAACTGTTGGCCATAACAACTATTGTACAAGGGTCACTTACATTTCTTTTCAGAAATACAAGTGGGCACACTTGATCAGGAAAGGAATCTTTTTATTTTTTCTTTAGAGCATCATGCATTTCGGACAACCCGAATCTTTGGCTATAATTGTGGTCTACTGCTCTCTGTGCTGACTAGAATACTGGCACATTTGCTTGGTCAATGTTTCAGCCAGTTGGAGATGACATGAAGACATATCGCGTTAGTTGAAGAAGATCGAACGGCGTGTCGCAACATAATACATGGTGCTCGGGGACTAGCTATGGGAGTATTAACCCCTATACCCTTATGGCTAGGCTTGGGCCAGCCCAGACAAGGGTGTCTAGCCCACTAGAAGACGACGCGCGGCCCGGCTAGTCTGCTCGGAGTCCCGCGCAAGGAATCAAGGCAGACTTGGAGATCAAGCAAGATCCTGGTCGGTTAGAATAGGAATCCTTATCCAGCCACCTATGGCAATTGTAACTGGTTAGGATTAGTTTCTAGATCTGTAACCCTACCCCCTAGACTATATAAGGTGGGCAGGGGACCCCTCTAAAAAACATCTCTCATTGACATACAACAATACAATCAGACGCATGACATAGGTATTACGCCTTCACGGCGGCCGAACCTGGATAAAACCTCATGTCTGTCTTGCGTCATCATCTTGTTTGTAGCTTGCGCATCTGTCTGCCGATAAACTACTAGCTTGGGCATACCCCTAGGTAGACTCCCTGACCATATTTCATCGATAGCTAGCATCACCGCTGCTGCTCTGCTACGTCCTAGGACGCCTGCCCATGCCCTACCCTGCACACATCGGCTGAGCCGCTGGGTCCTATGCTATAGCTCACTGCTACCGTGGCTGCACGACACACCACACACACACACATGCGCACTTCATCGGTAGACCGGCTGCTCTATCCGTAGTTGCGTCTACTTGCGCCTTTCCGCTCGCCATAGCTCACTGAGCTGGCGTCGCCACTCAGCTAGGCGCGCTCATGAGCACCACCTACATGACACTATTGCCATTGACACTGCGTAGCTACATGCACATAGGACTGGCCACCTGCTTCGCTTTCCCTTAGGCGTCAACGTTGCGCTGTTGCATTTCCTTGGCCAGCGCCGCCTGTAGTGACACAGTGCCAAGCTTCATTGACTTGCGTATGCAGCCATGCGGCCAGCCACTTGGAGCATGCCTCGTGGTTCCCCTTGGTTCAGTGTACACTTGTACCTTGTGTTGACGGCCATGACAGTGCTAGGGCTAGGCCATGCCTAACTCCCATGTCTCCACTGTCGCCATGGCCGGCAGGGGCAGTTTCCTTCGATTTGCCATCATGGTAGCGCTGTGATCTAATTAGTCACATTCTCAGCTCTGCTAGGTAGCCAGTAGCCCAACCGACCCCACCTCATTGCCTATAGCGCCGCCCTATGCCTTAGTTTTGAAGTGCTGCTATGACGGGTCCTTAAGACCAGGGTGACCTGTGCCATCGGCAAGCCGCGTAACCAAGGCATACCATTTCAATTCATTGCACTTCTAGCCTCTCCTCCAGCTGCTTATCACCCTGACTCACCACGATCGAAGCTCTACCACCACATAGCATTCCCTGACACGGCTGTGCCATCGCTGTGCACCGCTGCACCACCCAGGCGCACATGGCCAGTTCAGTTCTAGCCATCTCTGGATGAACCACTGCATCATAGAGTTCCATGGTGAGTCACTAGAGCTCACTAGCTACCTATTTTGCCCTAGCTCCACTATCATTCACCGGAACGCCATTGCTGTGGCTATAGGACCTCCGCCACCATGGTCAAACTACGCTGCTACATCCTGGACCACGCTTCCTTCGCCTAGCGTGTCGTGTTCGCTCCTAGGTAAGAGTCGACTTAGTAGCTAGGGAGGGGGAGGTCAGCTATGGCTAGCATAGCCGCTCGGTTCCTATGCCATCATGCCGGTGTGCGCATGGGTGCCGGGGGACATCGCCGAGGCAAAGAAGAGAAATGAGAGGGTGGTAGATGTAAAACCATTGACTCAGCATAATAGTGCTTAGGTTAGTTCTGCTAATAAGGGAAATAGCGGGGGCTTTTTTGCTAATGTGCTAGACGCGCGTGGCTCCACTGTGGGCCGCCTATGTTGGGCTGTGTCGCGTGATGTAGTGTGGGCCGCGCTGGTGGCGGCATGCGCGCGCGAGCGGGAAGCCGGATTGGGCCGAGCCGGTGCTAGCGTGGGCCGCGAAGTAGGAAGTAGTTTCATCTTTCTAGTGAATTTGTTAATGCTTATTCAGTTTAGTTTTCAAGCTGAACTTTGGTAATTTGTAGTAAATTGTGTTGTGGTCCAAAAATAGTGAGACTAATTTTGTTAGGTTCACAAAAATACTATCTACTTGTTAGTACAGTTAGGTTGGAGTTAGCTGTGACAAGGATTGGGTCATACATTCAAAACTAGAGAGCTCATATTATGTAGGTTAATATTTGTAGGCTAAAAATTTTACAGTAGGCTTGCTAGGTTGGTAGGTACTTGCTGTAAAATTTGTAGCCCTAGGGTAGGTTGATAAGTAGAGTAGCAATAGATAACTTAATACCGTGGTCAGGTAGCACTAGGAGTAAGGATAGCTGTAGTTGCGATAATGATAAATGCCATACTTCATACTTGTTGTTGATAGCAATAGATAACTTAATACTGTGGTCGGTAGCACTAGCGTGGTAGTTAGATAGAGGTACTTTATTTTAAGAGCTGTTGTTGCTAGATTACTAAGTATTGCATCATCATTTCATGTATGTAGATCACAAGCTGGTAGAATTCATGCCCATCGATGAACAGGAGCATGACAAGGTCATCGAGGAGTACAAGGAGGAGATCCTCATGCAGGAAGGAGCCCCGAAGCTGTTTGGTGCTGACCCTACTGACCCATCGCCTGCCCAAGGTAAGCCTCGGTGTATAACCCTTATTTTTAATGATCTCTGAATTTATATATGTGATGTGCATTTAAGTTATAGGCATTTTATGGAAACTACCTGCATAAATATATCTACCCATGAGTCTTACTAGTGCAGGTCGAGTAGCTGCTTTGCTCAGGATATCGGTAGCGTGAGTAACCTGTCGTTACTCGTAAATAGGTGATAAAATATGATCACTCATGATAAAATGGTGGAAAAGAAAATGGTGACCGGGCAGAGATATGGTTTGGGTACTGGTGGGTGTAAGGGGTTGTGTCCTGTGGCCAACAGGGCATGACTTGGTTACACTTTTCCCTGTCCATGTTGATTAAGGACTGGTCATTGCAGTGGATGCTAGGCAAGTCATAGATCTATTATCCCGAGTGCATACTTGGTTATGGGCATAGGGAAGACTTGTTGCTCTCTTGTCGTGGATCCGGCTCTTTTTAGACCAACTGATTGGAGGCGGAGATGATGGAGGTCCTGGCACCATACTGAGTCTGACGCTCAGGAGTGGGGGCTTGGAGTCCAAGTTTAGACAGGGACCTAGACACCGAGGACAGGACAGTGATGGGTTAGTCCTGCTTGTGCCTGGGGTACAAGCGGGGCATGTGTTTTCAGGGCACCCAGCTAGGAACATTGGTTCATGAATCACCGCCGAGTCGGTATGACTTGTCTTAACTCTAGCATCGTAGTAAGAACTGAAAGATGGAAGGTAATGAAATGGAACTAATTGCTCAACTCTTGCTTGAAAGTAGAATATGTGCTTATATAGACTGCATAGATAATAACTTAACGCGGCCAATAATAACAACCTAAATAAGGACTCACTATTAGTATTGCTTTCTGTTAAAATAAACCAGCAAGCCATAAAGCTTCTCCTATTCCTTGGAGTCGAGAACTTATTCCCACTAGTCGGATAAGTCTTTCAAGCACATTGTGTACTTAGGGTTTATTTATCCCTGTTGCAGGTGATGCATGAGAAGTACCTTGTGTGGAGGATGCTTCTGGTGGGCTCAGACAGATCCTCGTCCCTATCGCTAGATGTTTATTTTTAAATTCCACTATTTATCATTCCACACTCTAATATTTGGTATTGTAATAATGTACTTTTTAAGAAACTCTGATGTATGAAATGGACAAGTATTATAACTCATTCTCATTATTGGATCATTGGGGAAAAATGTGGATCTTTTGGGTTCTCCCTTGGGGTGTGCCTGACGGATACCGCCCTGTCGTAGCTTGCTTTCGGGGTGCTTAGTGTCTGGTGGAAGACAAGCGCCTTCGTAAGTGTTATATTTCAGGCGGTTCTGCCACAGATGGTATCAGAGCCAATAATGGTCTAGAGTTTCATCATTCTTTTTCAAAACTAAAAATTTGACCAACAAAAGCTTTGCGAAAAGTAGGATGCGATTAAGTTAAGTTAAATAAGTATAAGCCCTAGCAATATGGTCTATCTAGGATAGCGGCACTGGTTTTATCTAATCGATTTTCTACAGGTACACTGACTTACGTTGTGTAAGAAATCACTTAGTTTAGGGAAAGTGAGTGTGCGATGTGCCAAAAAGTTTTATGAATGCCGCTATATTCTGGCTTGAGTGAACGTATAGGCCGAAGCATGCATCATAATAATAGCATCTTACTCAAATTGAAATCCCCCTTCACGTATAATTGAGTTAGTAAATTGATAGGACTAACTAAAGGAATGCTTTAATAATTGTGCTGTCATTTCTCTAATCCCTTGATTCTAATTGGGAGGGTGTTCTAATGGATGGTTCATATCTCTTATAGATGAATCTATGGTCTGGATGCGGGAGCACCAGTGCGGGGGCAGCTCACAGTCTTGGCGAGGGCCACGACGAGAGTGGCCGGGCCCATGAGCTCAACTGGGGAGAGCCATGGGGCTCCACTTCTGGCTCCTCCTCCATCACCACCACCTCTGATGACTCACACTGAGATGATGGTGGAGTTGTTGGCTGCTCACCATGAGTCAGCCCATGCCATGGAGATCATGGCATAAGCTGTCACGGGCCTCGCCCGTGGAGGCCATGGGGGCAACGGTGGGAACAGGGGTGGTGCTCGCCATCCTGAGGGACCGTCCTCTTACTAGGACTTCCTCAAGATTCACCCTCCCACCTTCACCCCATTTGATGAGCCCCTGGATGTGGAGCACTGGCTTCGCATTCTCGAGTAGAAGTTTCTACTGCTCGACGTGGCCGATGAGCAAAAGGTGCGCTTTTGCAGCTGCAACAGCTTTTGGGATCCTGCAAGTGCATGGTGGGATACCTTCCATTGCCATGGAGTAGCCTAATCATCCAGGCAACCTAGCAGGAGTTCAGCCACCTGCATTCTGAGAGTTCTTTATCCCTGCTAGTGTCATCAACCGAAAGGTGACTATATTCCTAGAGCTACGCTAGGGGAGGATGACAGTGATGGACTATGTGAATAAGTTCAATCACTTGGCCCTAGTATGCTGGCATTCATGTGGGCACTGACTGATAAGAAGAAGGACCGCTTGTTTCACGGTCTCTCTCCCATCCTTCAGGATGAAGCTGTACATGATGAACTATCAGACCTTTGGGGCAATGATGAACGCCACCATTGCCATGGAGGGCGTTTAGCGGGAGTCCCAGGCTTAGTGGAAGAGGAAGCGGGTGGCTATGGGGTCTTCTAGCCACCCTCACACTCAGAAGGTACATGTTGTTCCGATGGGGGCCCTATCAATCATCAGGCGGGCCTTCATTCCTGGCAACCCTAGCAGACTTCTCAAACTTCCTCCACACAGTACCGTTGATGTAGATTAGGCCCGATCTTCCGAAAGGTATGATAGCATCAATTGGTGGAGACTTGACATTCACAATCTAGGCTTCGAACCAAGATTGATTCGGACCCCCACAACCGTTACACCACTGCTCCGTTGGTTATCAACCACGTGAACACGATTGACCTCGCCGAGAAGGCTTTCCTGCAAGTGAATCGAGAACACAAGCAAGAATAGGATGAACGCAATCTGAAATTGCAAATAAATATGAGGCTTATGAAATCAAGAAGGAGTTCAAGTCTTTATTCGAAAGGACTAATCGCCATAGGCGAACAAGATCAAGAACTAGGGCCCTAGTTCACAGCAAGCGGCCTTGGCGGCGATAGTTGCAGCAAAACGATGTCTGTTTCATGAGGAAATCAAGAACTAAACAAAACCCAAACCCTACAAAGAGCGACGGCTTCTATTTATAGAGTCTTGGGTGTCACCCCCTAGACGCGCCCCCTAATGGGCCCAAACACGATACACGGTCCAACTGGACCAAAAGACGGTATCGCAGCACCCTGGCAGATTCTGGACGCTGAGTTAGTTTCGACGATTCCTGTTGATTCCGAAGGTCTTTTGATGTGAAACCACTTGGATTCGCTTCCTTATCAAATTAGCTTTCCAACTATATATGAGATCGTCGAAAATGGAGTCCAGATGCATTCTAGGTGACCAATTTAAGGCAGACTGGTCCTGGAGCCCGAACCGAACTCGAACTTGAGTTGGACTAGGCTTCTACCATAAAAAAGATGAATTGGACGCCCATGCTAGACCTCCTCCTCTACTTGGCTTGTATGCGATGAAGTAGTGATGTTCTCATCATCCTCCCTTTCTTGAATTGAAGTCGTCCTCGACTGAAGTAGATCGTCTCCTCCTATTAGATGACAGCAACTGATGGTTCTGGAAGAAGACGTTCATCTTGGTGCCCCATCCTTCAGCAAAGGTGGCTGCCATGGTGGCTTCCCTGTTGGGAATTCATCCTCCTTCTCCTGCAAAAGGTTAGTACCAACAAGAGGCATAGCACTAGGTGTAGGACCAAGTGGACATATAGGCGTTGTACAAGTTAGAGCATAACATGGTTCATCATGATCAACAAGAACAAATTTAAGAGCAAATAAAACTTCTTTCATGTTACGTGATGGTTCATTTGTTGGTTTGCTAAAGTCTTTATCATGGCCTTTCCTTTTCTTTTCAGCAAGTTCCTTTTCATATTGCACAATTTCAGCAGGTGATAAAGGAAGTAAAGCAATGGTCTTTTCTTTAAACATAAAAGTATATCTATTTTGCCTACCATGATGTACAACATTATTATCATATTGCCAAGGGTGGCCTAACAAAAGTGAACAAGCTTGCATAGGCATGACATCAAAATCAGCATAATCATGGTATGACCCGATAGAAAATTGCACACGAGCAGATTGTGTTACCTTTGCCTTACCACTATTGTTGAACCACTGAACATGGTATGAATGTGCAAGAGGACGTGTAGATAAACCAAGAGTCTTGACAAGCTTAGAACTTACCAAGTTATTACTACTCCCTCCATCAATTATAGCACGAACACAGAAATTATTGACAATGAGGAACATTTGAAACAAATTATGGCGTTGTAGCTTGTTTACTGGCTCAACTTGTGTATTCAAAACACGCTGAACAAGGATTGATTTGTAGTTTGCAGTGCATGCCACACTATCAATTACCTCATCAGGATCTTTAGCACTATCCGCAAATTTATCTGCATAAAGATCAGTTGCAAGTGCAAATTCATTCTCTTCATCACTAGCACTAGCATACCCACAATCATTAGTAGCAATATATGCACGTTTGCTGGAGCATTCTTTAGCAATATGTCCCATGCCCTTGCAGCGGTGGCACATAACTTTAGAAGAGCTGCTAGAGGAAGGTGTAGTAGATCCACTGGAAGAAGGTGTGATAGGAGAATTCTTCTTTACAGGCGCTGGTGGTGTCTGCACATTAGAAAATTTACTCACCTCAGTTGGACATGAAGGAATGGATGGAGTCGTGGATCGCCTAGGTTGTCGTCCCTGTACTTCCCTTTCAGCTTTAATAGCATAATGATATAATTGGGAAAATCTAGTCCATTCTTTATAGCCAAGAACATCCTGTATTTCATGACGTAAACCTCCAAAAAATCTAGAACACTTATCCATATCATCCTCTTGTATGTTACTACGTGCTAGACCAATTAAAAGCTCCTAATAATATTCCTCAACAGTTTTACTACCTTGATTTAAACATTGCAGTTTTAATTGCAGATCACACTAATAGTATGGAGGAACAAATCTTGATTTCATTCGTCGTTTAAGTATAATCCAGGTTTGAGGTATTTGAGCATTAGCATTATTGCAAATATCATTCCACCAGAAAAGAGCAAAACTAGTAAACTCACTAGTAGCAAGTCTAACTCTATATTCTTCAAGTACTTGATGGGAGCTAAATTTTTGATCTACAGCCATCTCCCAATCTAAATATACTTCAGGATCAGCAGAACCAGAAAAGGAGGTATCTTAAACTTGGTTTTAGAGAAAGGATCATTATTACCTTGGTTGTTACCTCCCATACCGCATCGGTTAAAGTTCAACCGATTACAGTTACATGCATCCTCAGCACTAAAACTTGACATATCATCATATGCATTGCAAAGCATTCATAAAGTAGAAAATTTTGAATGCATTCACTAAATAAGCTTTATTTCATAATTTTGTTATTTTATGTGATGTGATTCAAAACCCTAAATAAAGATCATGACCACAAGGGTCAAATTTCATGTGATCATGTGTGGCCATGTGTCATTTGACTCAAATAACCCTAATGGGCCATGTTACTGGTCAAAAATCAAAGTTAAAGTAAAAAGGTAAACAAATCAAATTTGAATTCAAATTCAAATCATAAAGGTCCTTTTGCCCCTTTTGTCTAATTCAAAATCATATGGAATTTGGGGTTGAGGCAAAAAGCAAAGTTGAAGATTATTTTATAAGGATCAACTTTGGTATTCAAAGTTTTTCAAGTTTACGTAT
The DNA here is from genome assembly GCF_019320115.1 of Miscanthus floridulus. Taxonomy (NCBI): domain Eukaryota; kingdom Viridiplantae; phylum Streptophyta; class Magnoliopsida; order Poales; family Poaceae; genus Miscanthus; species Miscanthus floridulus. The sequence continues at coordinate 75,450,229 of NC_089581.1, forward strand.
AAAATTTGGAGTAATTTTGAAATGATTCAAATGCTCAAATGCACCCCAAATTCAAATTTCAAAATAGAGGTAGAATTTGAAAATCTTCCTTGAAGCAAAGTTGTAGAGTTTGAAAAGTTGAGCAACTTTCATTTTTGGAGATTTCAACTTCTTTAGAAAATTTGTGAGTAATTTGCAAAATTAACGCAGTGGCAATTCTGTAAATACTTCAAAATTGAAAATCAGCCGAGCGCCACCTCTCTTCTTGCCGTCGGCGCCACACAGTTGTCACCGCCAATCAATTTGTGCTGCTTCCTTGCGCATTGACATGTAGCCGGTATCGTAGCGAGTTTGTTCATGCGCTGTCGACACCGGGCGTCTCCTTCTCGCCTATAAGTAGCAGCAACCATCACCGTTGCACTCCGTTTTCCCCTCTACTCTGCTCCACCGCTAGTTAGCTCCGCCGCTCGTCGTAGCCACTGTCGAGCCACGTCCGTCGTGCCTAGCTACGCCAACACGATCGCCTCGTCCTTGCGCTCCTCTTCGGCTTGCTCACGTAGCTTGGGTTGGCCGAAATCGCCCGGCGCAACATCTTCTTCCTTGGAGCCGGTCGAAGTACTGCCACCATCGACCTCACGTGGCCACATCGTTCTAGCCCATCTCCGTCTTCACCAAGCACACCGGCGTGATCGTGGTGAGCTACTGAACGTGATGCTTGCTTCGCTTTAGACTCTACTACATCATTGCTAGGGTTACGCCGTGTGCCGTCATGCCCGAGCCACCATGGCCGGCATGGAGCTTTCTCTGGTGCGCCTTCTACCATTCTGAGGGTTGGGATGGATTCGTAGGATGGTGTAGATCATTTGGGTGTGGTCTGCCTTGCCAGAGCGTCGCCGTCGGCGTGTTTTGGGCCGGCCAGTGATGGCAGCGCCGCCGTGTCCTGTTATGTGTCACTGACGAGTGGGGTTGGGTTGTCAGTGAGACAAAAAGAGAAGAACAGTAAGGTTTTGATATTTTCTGATTTTAAATAGTGCTGAATCTTTGGGAATTTGTAGGAAAATAATTATAGCTCCAAAAATTCTAAAAATTTGTGTGTAGCTTCTGTACATGCTCTAGTATGGTTTAAAAATATGAAACTTGAAATTTGAATAAATTTGTAATGTTCAAAAATTCAGTCCATTAATTGATAAATGCAATTTCCATGATTTTTGTAGGCCACTGTATAATTCCAAAAATTATGAAATTTGTTTTGGTATAGTAATTTGACATGAGGAAGCTTACATAAAAGTTTGAGGTCATTTGGAACAAGTTCATTTTTGGGCTTATTTCCAAATTAATTCAAAAATAAATAAAGGCAAACCCTAAGTGTTTGATTAGTGTTGGATCTTGTTTTGATCATGTTTTGTGACTAGTAGGGTTTCAAGATTCATTTGGTCAAGTCACATGTGTGGTTCTTGATGGTAGAATTGCAAGTTGGTTTTGTTGGCTTGCAACTGTACCGTGAAGGAAAGTTGTATTTGAGGTGTTTTTACATTTCATGTACCATGAAAGCATCATGTTTACATTATCATCATGTTAAAGCATATGTTATCATTTTGTGTAGAACCCAAGAGTGAAATGATTCTAGTTGAGCAAGTTCTGGAAGAATCCCCGGTTGTCACAGGATTCGATAATTGTGGTACTGATCTAGAACCTAAGATCGTCAATGAAGGCAAGCCCCGGTTTATGCATTAAACCCTTACCTTGTTTACTTTGAAAAGCTTATCACCTATGTTACCTATTGCATTAAGTTGATTTATTCAAATGTTACCTACTTGATGCATTGCCTACCTTGTCAATTGTTTACCATCCTTGAAGATGATTTCATTTATAAAGGCGTAGAATGCTTAGTATGCTTATGATAGGTTTTCAAAGTAAAAGTTTCAATACAATCAAAATATGGCATACTAGCCAAAGATAGAAAGAAGGTAGAATGAACTAGAGACTAGTCGGGTAACTTATCTTGAATGTTGGGTAATGTTGCCGACTATGTCGCTTAAAGGCCACTCATTGTGGATCTTCTGAACGAGACACTTTGTAGTACTAGTCACATACTCCGGTAAGCCTACTTTGGCTAATCCGATACTAAGATGAATGCCCATGCACTAGGAGTGGAGAGATGGCGGGAGTAGTGTGTACCCTCGTGGCTGGAATGTGGTCGGATTTGAGGTGTTCTGTGCTCTCGGGTGGCATGGAGATGGCTTAGTATAGGAGGATCTGGTAGCGAGGTTGATGTATGCAAGATTAAGTTCTACATATGTCGTGTGATAAGGAATCCCCAGCTGGGACTTGAATCAATTCGAATTGCCGGTGCTCCGTGGATATGGAGACTCGATTCATTACAGAAGCAATGCAGGACTGGTGAATTACTAAAACATGAGAAAAGAATGGAATGAGAAGGCTTGGAATATGGGAAATGTACACTTAGTTTGAGATAATGAACTAAAAGGACTTAGGGGTAAAACTTGAGAATAGGATGAAGAATAGTAAGCTTTTGGCAAAGAACTTTTGAATCTTGCTACATCCTTACCTTGCCCCAACACCTACATCTTTAAAGTCGTTCACCCCCTTTATGTTGGGTCAGTCTTGTTGAGTACTTTTGTACTCAGGGTTTGTTAACCCTTGTTGCAGGTGAGTCGCATGCACAGGCTTGTTTTGGTCCCTGCTGCATGTTTGTGTTCGAAGTCAATGACGATGAAGAATGATGAATGGCCTTTGGACAAGGCACTAGTTTGTGTGAAATAAATAATGATAATGTAATATTATCCTGCTACTATGGTTGTATGACACTTATGGTATTGTAAGTTTAAAAACAACTGGTTTGTAAACTATGTTATCTTAAGACTTCCGCTATCTTTTACTCTAATGTATATATATTTGAATAAACTGTTGTAATCTACAATGTCTGTGATTGGGATCCTGTTTGAAAAGAGAATCGTGGATGATTCGGGTTTCCTGAGGACACCCGACAGACCCTTTTAAGTTGTTGGGAACTCATGTACGCTATCAAAGGTCTATTGAGACGACGATAGGTGCACGTGGGCCTGATTTCTCAGGAGGTTCTGCCACACTAAGCTTTGAACCAAGATTGATTTGGACCCCCGCAACCGCTACACCACTGCTCCGTTGGTTATCAACCATGCGAACGCGATTGACCTCGCCGAGAAGGCTTTCCTGCAAGCGAATCGAGAACACAAGCAAGAAGGCTTTCACCGTGCGCCGCCGCACCACCCAGGCGCACATGGCCAGTTCGATTCGGGCCATCTCTGGACAAACCACTACATTATAGGGTTCCGTGGTGAGTCACTAGAGCTCACTAGCTACCTATTTTGCCCTAGCTCCGCTGTCATTCACCGGAATGCCATTGCCGTGGCTGCAGGACCTCCGCCACCGTGGTCAGACCGCACTGCTACGTCTCGGCTCGTGTTTCCTTCACCCGACGCATCGCATTCGCTCCTAGGTAAGAGTCAGCTTGGTAGCTAGGGAGGGGGAGGTCGACTGTGGCCGACGTAGCCGCCCGGTGCCCGCACCATCGCACCGATGCACGCACGGGTGTCGGGGGATGTCACCGCGGTAAAGAAGAGAAAGGAGAGGGTGGTAGATGTAAAACTTGTGACTCGGCGTAATAGTGCTCGGGTTAGTTCTGCTAATAAGGGAAATAGCGGGGGCTTTTTCGCTAATGCGCCAGATGCGCGCGGCTCCACTGTGGGCTGCCTGCTTTGGGCCACGTCGCGCGATGCAGTGTGGGCCGCGCCGGTGGCGGCATGCGCGTGCGGGCGAGAAGCCGGATTGGGCGAGCCGGTGCTAGTGTGGGCCGCGAAGTAGGAAGTAGTTTCATCTTTCCAGTGAATTTGTTAATGCTTATTCAATTTAGTTTTCAAGCTAAACTTTGGTAATTTGTAGTAAATTGTGTAGTGGTCCAAAAATAGTGAGACTAATTTTGTTAGGTTCACAAAAATACCATCTACTTGTTAGTACAGTTAGGTTGCAGTTAGCTGTGACAAGGATTGGATCATAAATTCAAAACTAGAGAGCTAATATTATGTAGGTTAATATTTGTATGAATATTTATGGAAGATTGGTGATAGCTATAGATATAAAAATTTTAGAGTAGGCTTGCTAGGTTGGTAGGTACTTGCTGTAAAATTTGTCGCCCAAGGGTAGGTTGATAAGTAGAGTAGCTATTATCCTTTCTTTATTGTATATAGCGTAAATCGGCATTAGGAGTAAGGATAGCTGTAGTTGCGATAATGATAAATGCCATACTTCATACTTGTTGTTGATAGCAATAGATAACTTAATACCGTGGTCGGTAGCACTAGCATAGTAGTTAGACAGAGGTACTTTATTTTAAGAGCTGCTATTGCTAGATTACTAAGTATTGCATCATCATTTCATGCATGTAGATCACGAGTTGGTATAATTCGTGCCCATCGACGAACAGGAGCACGACGAGGTCATCAAGGAGTACAAGGAGGAGATCCTCATGCAGGAAGGAGCTCTGGAGCTATTTGGTGCTGACCCTACTGACCCATCGCCGGCCCAAGGTAAGCCTCGGTGTATAACCCCTATTTTTAATGACCTCTAAATTTATATATGTGATGTGCATTTAAGTTACAGGCATTTATGGAAACTACCTGCATAAATATATCTACCCATGAGTCTTACTAGTATAGGTCGAGTAGCTGCTATGCTTAGGATATCGGTAGCGTGAGTAACCTACCGTTACTCGCAAATAGGTGATAAAATATGATCACTCATGATAAAATGGTGGAAACGAAAATGGTGACCGGGCAGTGATATGGTTTGGGTACTGGTGGGTGTAAGGGGTTGTGTCCTACAGCCAACAGGGCATGACTTGGTTACACTTTTCCCTGTCCGTATTGATTAAGGACCGATCGTTGCAATGGACGCTAGGCAAGTCACGAATCTATTGTCCCGAGTGCATACTTGGTTATGGGCGTAGGGAAGACTTGTTGCTCTCTTGTCGCGGATCTGGCTCTTTCCAGACCGACTGATTGGAGGCGGAGATGGTGGAGGTCCTGGCACCACACTGAGTCTGACACTCAGGAGTGGGGGCTTGGAGTCCAAGTTTGGACGGGGACCTAGACACCGAGGATAGGAGAGTGATGGGTTAGTCCTGCTTGTACCTGGGGTACAAGCGGGGCGTGTGTTTTTAGGGCACCCTAGCTAGGCACATTGTTTTGCCGAATCACCGCCGAGTCGGTATGACTTGTCTTAACTCTAGCATCGTAGTAAGAACTGACAGATGGAAGGTGATGAAATGGAACTGATTGCTCAACTCTTGCTTGAAAGTAGAATATGTGCTTATATAGACTGCATAGATAATAACTTAATGTGGCCAATAATAACAACCTAAATAAGGACTCACTATTAGTATTGCTTTCTGCTAAAATAAACCAGCAAGCCATAAAGCTTCTCATATTCCTTGGAGTCGGGAACTTATTCCCACTAGTCGGATAAGTCTTTCGAGCACATTGTGTACTTAGGGTTTATTTACCCCTGTTGCAGGTGATGCATGAGAAGTACCTTGTGTGGAGGATGCTTCTGGTGGGCTCAGACAGGATCCTCGTCCCTATCGCTAGATGTTTATTTTTAAATTCCGCTATTTGTCATTCCGCACTCTGATATTTGGTATTGTAATAATGTACTTTTTAAGAAACTCTGATGTATGAAATGGACAAGTATTATAACTCGTTCTCATTATTGGATCCTTGGGGAAAAATGTGGATCTTTCGGGTTCTCCTCTTGGGGTGTGCCTGACGGATACCGCCCAGTCGTAGCTTGCTTTCGGGGTGCTTAGTGTCTGATGGAAGACGAGCGCCTTCGTAAGTGTGCTATTTCAGGCGGTTCTGCCATAGATGGTATCAGAGCCAATAATGGTCATGAGTTTCATCATTCTTTTTCAAAACTAAAAATTTGACCAACAAAAGCTTTGCGAAAAGTAGGATGAGACCAACAAACATGAGCATGACGAGGTCATCGAGGAGTACGAGGAGGAGATCCTCATGTAGGAAGGAGCCCTCGGAGCCGTTTGGTGCTTGACCCTACTGACCCATCGCCTGCCCTAAGGCAAGCCCCGGTGCATAACCCCTATTTCTAATTATCACTAAATATATATATGTGATGTGCATTTAAGTTATAGGCATTTTATGGAAACTACCTGCATAAATATATCTACCCATGAGTCCTACTAGTATAGGTCGAGTAGCTGCTATGCTCAGGATATCGGTAGCGTGAGTAACCTGCCGTTACTCGCAAATAGGTGATAAAATATGATCACTCATGATAAAATGGTGGAAAGGAAAATGGTGATCGGGCAGGGATATGGTTTGGGTACTGGTGGGTGTAAGGGGTTGTGTCCTGTGGCCATCAGGGCATGACTTGGTTACACTTTTTCCCTGTCTATGTCGATTAAGGACCGGTCGTTGCAATGGACGCTAGGCAAGTCACAGATCTATTATCCCGGGCACATACTTGGGTATGGGCGTAGGGAAGACTTATTGCTCTCTTGTCATGGATCTAGCTCTTTCTAGACCGACAGATTGGAGGCGAAGATGGTGGAGGTCCTAGCACCACAATGAGCCCGGGCTCAGGAGTGGAGGCTTGGAGTCCAAGTTTTGACGGGGACCTAGACACCCAGGACAGGAAAGTGATGGGTTAGTCCTGCTTGTGCCTGGGGTACAAGCGGGGCGTGTGTTTTTGGGGCACCCTAGCTGGGCACATTGGTTCGCGAATCACCGCCGAGTTGGTATGACTTGTCTAACTCTAGCATTGTAGTAAGAACTGAAAGATGAAAGGTGATGAAATGGAACTGATTGCTCAACTCTTGCTTGAAAGTAGAATAGGTACATAGATAATAACTTAACGCGGCCAATAATAACAACCTAAATAAGGACTCACTATTAGTATTGCTTTCTGCTAAAATAAACCAGCAAGCCATATAACTTCTCATATTCCTTAGAGTCAGGAACTTATTCCCACTAGTCGGATAAGTCTTGCGAGTACATTGTATACTCAGGGTTTATTTACCCCTATTGCAGGTGATGCATGAGAAGTACCTTGTGTGGAGGATGCTTCTGGTGGGCTTAGATGGATCCTCGTCCCTATCGCTAGATGTTTATTTTTAAATTCCGCTGTTTATCATTCCACACTCTGATATTTGGTATTGTAATAATGTACTTTTAAGAAACTCTGATGTATAAAATGGACAAGTATTGTAACTCGTTCTCATTATTGGATCCTTGGGAGAAAATGTGGATCTTTTGGGTTCTCTCTTGGGGTGTGGCGGACGGATACCGCCCGTCGTAGCTTGCTTTCGGAGTGCTTAGTGTCTGATGGAAGACGAGCGCCTTCGTAAGTGTGCTATTTCGGATGGTTCTGCCACAACTTGGACCCTATGACAGGAGTGGAATGGGTTAGGTCTTGTTTGTGCCTAGGGTACAAACAGGGCGTGTGTTTCGGGGTACCCAGCTAGGATACATTGGTTCACGAATCACCGTTTCCGTGAGATGGTATGACTTGTCTATGGTCTAGCACCGTAGTAAGAATTGAAGATGAAATATGGTTAAATAGTTCTGATTGTTCAACCCTTGCTAGAAAGTAGAACAAATGCTTACCTAGAATGATTAGCTAATGAAGTAATCGTGACTGCTAATAAAACTTGACTGTAAGGATGAACTATTAGTAATGCCTTTCGCAAACAAAAAGAAAACAACAAACACATATTGCCTATCATATCCTTGAGAGTCGAAAAATTATTCCCTACTAGTTGGATAAGTCTTGCGAGTACATTGTGTACTCAGGGTTTATTTTATCCCTATTGCAGGTGCTAGCTTGAGGAGTAGCTCTTGTGTGGAGGATTCTTCTGGTGGGCACAGACGGATCCTTGTATCGTTTCTGCTAGATGTTTATTTTTATTCCGTTGTTTAATTATCGCACTCTGAACTCTGGTATTGTAATAAATATTTTTCAATAACTTGTTGTATGAAATGGACTAAGCGTTGTAAGCTCGTACTCATTATTGGATCCTGACGGTAAAACGTGGATTGTTTCGAGTTCTCCCTTAGGGTAGGCTCGACGGAACTGTTCGATGTAGCTAACTTTCGGGGTGCTTAGTGTCTAGTGGAAGACGAACGCCTCTGAAAGCGTATTATTTCGGGCGATTCTGCCACAACACAGGACCACGAAATACTGAACAATACTGAAACGCGAGTATTGAACGATACTAAATTATGTTCAATATAACAGTTTGGTGTAAAATAATATTCTACACCTAAGATGTAGAATAGCGCGTGCATATATAACATACGCTGGATCCTTGAGGTAACCTGTAAAGATACGAATCATAAACCAAATTGAGAAACCAACCAAACCCAAGAAGCAACGATCTCCCGAGTCCAATGGACCATCCCGGCAATAGGCGTCTAGGCAAAACCCAGCTTGCTATCTTGGGCCTTGGCCTAGCTAATTGGCTCGACATCAACCAAGTGGCCCCTTCCAGCCTTCCTTCCATGCCCCTTCCCCCAACTCGAGAACTGCAGAGGAGTGAGGGAGAACGGGATCCATGCGAGGTTGTGGCTACAAGCAACGAGGCGAGCGACGAGTGGCCTCTGTTATCGTGCGTGTGAGTAGCGGAGCGGCGGCGTGGATGGCAGTCGGCGACATCGCAGGCATCCGAATCCCATGCACGTGAGTTACCTAGTTTTCTTGCGTCTGTTTTGTTGCACAGTAGAGAACTACGGGTTTGTTCAGTTTAAATTGAAAAAATAAAGTAAAAACCAACACCGAATTTATTGGTTTTTAGTTCTGTGATTAACTAATTGGTTACTGATTGTTGGAATTTGAAGTTTCTAAAAATGAATAAAACTGAATGCCCAGTCCTAGAATTAGGTCTAAGCTATGCTTAATTGTTTGACCCCGTTCGCTTCGCTGAAAAAACAAGCCGAAACACTGTTCCAGCTGATTTGTTGTGAGAGAAAAATATTGTTCCGGCTGAAAAAAAAGACAAGCTGAAAAGTACGGATTATAAGAGAAGCGAACATGACCTTTATTCCTTGCAAAAAAATATTTAATTGTCTATTGGACTTGACTATGTTAGTATTTTTTTTCTCCTGTTGTAGTGCACGGGCATATTGATGAGATTATTATTTTTGCGTCATGTTTATGGGTGGTTTCTTTGGATTTTGCAATCGGGAAAAAGGAATAATAACAGCCGTAGCCAATAGGCCTAAGGTAATTGTGAAACCAAAAACCAGCACATATAATTTCATTCTTCGAAGAAATTAAATAGTACAGATAAAAAAAGTCCCTTTAAATCCCTTTCAAGAGTAATCATATTCACGGCCCCTTTGCCTTTCTCCGAAATTCCAAGCACGCTCGATCGTAGCCCTCTTTGTAAAGACCATCTTTGTCGCCGTAGCTTTCTTTGAAGCAATCAAGCAACCATGCATCTCTCTCTCTCTCTCTCTCTCTCTCTCTCTCTCTCTTACATGCATGTACACATGGGCACATGGCTAAAGCCATCGTTTCATGACGGAGCATCTCGAGAAAAGCTTCCCCATGTTGTGCGCATGCATCCATGCTCTTTGTTACTTTTTTCACGTACGTGTCATATGTGGTGTAACCGTGTAAGGCATTTTTCTTTTCATGAACAAGTTGTTAATTATACCGAGATTTTGGTATCTTAATTTTCATTTACATATATTATCAATCCGTACAGATAAACATCTTACTAAAACCAATTTGAAATGAAAACATATTAATAGAAGTTCTTTTTTTTGAGCTCATATTAATAGAAGTTCTAGTAATACCGAAATGTACGCTTGAATAAGTGTGAGTTCTTTAATTTAAACCCAAGCATGTCCTACAAACGTGGACTAAATCTAGTCAGTGGATGCACAAGAGTACAATGGCACGAGATTCCTTGTTTCGCCAATTTTAGTTGGTTATCTTTGTGATGGGACATAATTAGAGTATGTCGTAAGGCTAAAAAGCCAATAGCATATAAAAAGTAAGGATCAGGCTACCTTTACATTTGTTTGGTGCTTGATTCATCCATTCCCATTTGATGGATTAGTGTAATCATTTGGAAGCTGAGGTTAATGACGGTACCAGACACTACTACACAAACGATTTTGCGCAGCGTTGCACTTTTGCACTCCGCAGCGGGCACCTATTTTTGCACGCTACGGTTAATCCAACGATTTACCGCGGCGGACATTTTTATTTACCGCAGCGGGCACTTTTGCCTGCCACGGTAAATCGATTTACCGTGGCGGACGTCTTAAATTGGCCGCCACAGAAAATGCCTATTTACCGTAGCGGGCTACTTAAGACGTCCGCCACGGTAAATCGATTTACCGTGGCGGACAACGTTAAAAGCCCACCACGGAAAAGGCCTAGGCCCATTAGGCCCAAGCTGGCCCGATATTCATCTACACGTATATATAGCTACTTAGGGTTTTGGGTGCAGCCGGCCTCCCCACTCTCTTCCTCCCTCTGTCTCTTCCTCCCTCCCTCGCGCAGTCGCTTCCTTCCTCCCTCTGTCTCTTCCTCCCCACTCTCTTCCTCCCCACTCCAACGACGGTGGCGATGGACACCCCGACGGCGCCCCTTCCTCTCCCTCCTCTGGCCGGTGGTGGAGGCCCTAACGGCCTCTTCCTCTCCCTCCTCCGGCCGGTGGTGGAGGCCCTGACGGCGGCGGTGGAGGCCCCGACAACGTCCTTTCCTCTCCCTCCTCCGGCCAGCGTGGAGGCCGCGATGGCGGCGGCAGATCCGACGCAAGGAGAGGTATGCGGCATGGAGCCCTCTCTCTTCTCTCTCAGATCAACGGTAGATCTCGTCCCTCACACTCACACCCTTGCAGATCCATGGCTGGGCGGCGCCGGCACGGATCCTCGGAGGGGGGCGGCCCCAACCCACAGAGACATCGCTGATCCACATCGGGGCGGTGGCTCCCTCCCTCCCAATCAACGGCAGCACAGATCTTGTGGGCGTGGCGCCCATCCTGGGCCTTCCTCTCTCTCCGGTGGTGCGGCTCCATACGCACGAGGACGACGACCACGAGCGGGTCTGCGAGCTCCATCGGCACGAGGAGGCGGAGGTCGGCGAGATCCACACACAAGGATGACAACAGCGAGCGCGTCCGCAGCAGATCCGATGCACCTGGCAGCGGGCTCAATTGGGCCTGGCGATGGGCTCAATTGGGCTCGCTAGGGTTTTTTTTATTTTTTTCCAAATCATTAATCGCGGCGGGAATCCTAACCTGCCCACCACAGTAAATCGATTAACCGAGGTGGGCAAGTTGGCCCGCTGCGGTAAAACCATGATTTCCTGTGGCCTTTGAACCACGACGGACAGCTTTGCCCACCGCGGAAAACCGATTTCGCCCGCTGCGTAAAATCATTACAGTAGTAGTGAGAGTATTACAGTGATTACACCTCGGGCATATAGCATTATAGACGTGACAAAAATGATACGATCTCATGCTAATAATATGCTCCTGTTAACACATAAAAATGCCTCATTATAGAAAAATTCAAAGCACCCGATGATCAAGTGGTCGAAGGCTAAGGACGAGTGAAAAAGGAGATTGGTAGATTTATAGTCAGGTGCTTCATATTGTGGTGGTCACCGGACGACCACCCGGTGGTGGTGAATTCATGACGAAAACAAGAGGGAGACTAACAATACCATGATACATGTTTTTTTTTCTAGACCACCAGACCTTCTTGTAAGGGACCGTCATGTCTAAGAGGGGATGAATTAGGTAACTTTAAAATTCTATTTCTAACTAAGGTCTTTAATTCCATCTAGTCAAAACGTATGCAAGAAAGTAATCTATCTAAATATGTAACTACGGTTTTGCTAGGTGTGTTGCTATCTCTAATGCAAAAGAGTTATAGAATCTAGGTTCCAATCATATCAACTAGTCTATCAACTAAGCTAGGAAAGTAAAGCACACAACCAATATAGCAATGTAAATGCGAAAGGTAAAGATGAGGTAGAGATCCAAACTCCCGTCGACGACTCCAGTATTTTTCCCGAGGTATGAAAAAGCGCTTAAGCTTCCCCCTAGTTCTCGTTGGAATCCCTCGAAAGGGCCAAGCTCCCGATTGGGTAACTCCATGGATAGCCCCATTCCTTCCCCACGTGCAAGTGGGTCTCTAGTGCGCCTTTCGGCAGGCTTCTCCCGGACCGCTCTCCGTTGTCTTCACATCAAGCTTCCGACCGAAATACCGCGGGCCTTGTTCTCTTTGGTACACGGTGGCGGTCACACCACAAATGTGGTTGGTGTGGTCTCGCAAGACTACAAGCTCTACCGGGTACAAACATGGTGCGTGCAAGCACCTTGGGAAGAGGTGTGCAAACCTCACTAAACACTAGGCTTAAACCTAGAGCGAGCACATATGAGCATGGTCTAACTAACCTAAGCACTTCACAAAGCACCTACGCTAATCACCAAGTGATCTTTAAGTTCTATGCATGTGGAGAGCACCAAAGTGGTGTAGTAACACCCTAGTATCCTTCCCTTGCTCCCTCACACTTTAAATGGCCTACTGGGTGTGGCAGAACCTCCTAAATTATAGGGCCCACATGCACCTGTCACTGTCCAATGACCTCTGACAACTATGCATATGTTCCCGGTAACTTAAGAAGACTATCGGGTGTCCTCAGAGAACCCCGAATCATCCACGATTTCCGAGCAGGATCCCATTATAGAGTCATTGTAGTATTACAACATTTATTCAAATATCTACATCAGAGTAAAATAGCGGAAGTCTTACGATAACTTAGTTTACAAACCAGTTATTTCAAACCTTACAAACTAAGTTCAATAATTATTACAAACCATAGTAGTGGAGTGGCATTAGTAACATAATACAAACACACAATATAAGTACCCTGCCCAAGGGTCACACATTCACTTATCGTCATTGATTTGAACAATAGTCATGCAACATGGTCCAAAGTAGACCTGCTCATGAGGCTCACCTGCAACAAGGGTTAACGAACCCTGAGTACAAAAGTACTCAGCAAGACTTAAGCGAAATAACAATAAATAAGACTCAGGAATGCAGGCTCAGGGATTCAAGGTAAGGCTTTAGCAATAAACAAGGTTCTTTTGTGTAAAAAGCTTTCTAACAAGATTCTTTCTTTCAACATTTGTATCTCCATATCAATTATATATAAAGCTGACATAACCCATACTGAGATCATGAAACCTCATATTAAAATCTTTCTCAAAACTTCCTCAAGTTTTAGTTATTAACTACGATGATGAACAGTGAGTTGAGTCTCCATAACTGAGGAGCAACGATGATTCAAACCGATTATAACCCAGCTAGGGATTCCCAACCACACAACATATGCAGGTCCCTGACCTACATATACCAACCCACCCTCAGATCCTCTAAAACAGGAATGGGTCCGCGCCACCCGAGAATACAGTACTCCACCATTCCAGCCCATTGCCATGTGGGTACACGCTACTCTTGCCATCTCTCCACTCCCAGTGTGCGAGTAGCCATTCTCATAATAGAATAGCCCAGTTAAGGCTTACCAGAGTATGTCATCGGTACTACAAAGTCTCACCTCATGCAATTCAACAACGGACATGTCTTAATTGACATAGGCGGAAAGAACCCGCTCACAAGACCTCCATGTCTTGTGGCTCCCATACACCGAGTCCGTCTGGTCTAGATTTATTACTCCGCATGCTCATATCTCATGATCACATAAATAACCAGTCGTATCCAAGGAACCATTTATATCTCGCAGGTGATCGGTGATCACCCGACTTGTACCGTTCTAAGCATGGCTAAGCATAAATAAGCATTCTCGAATTGAAATGGGTAACAAGGTTGATATTGAAAAACAAGGTTGGTAATGCACCAATTAGATTTTCACTCAACTCCTAATCACTTAATGCGGTATTGAAAAGCAAAAGCGATATAAATTTGTAAAACACAAGGTAGGTTTAAATGCATCCAGGGCTTGCCTTGGTTGATGAAAAAGTCAGGTTCCGAAGACGTTCCATAATTATCAAACTCGACCTCAACAGATGGATTAACTTCCTCAACAACTTGATTGACTACCACGTTCTCGCTTTCATTTACTACATGTAGTAACAATGCCATATTTAATATGATGCGAGATACAAAATATGATGCTTGACGATGGATGCAAAAATTAATAATTGGAATACAACTTTCCTTTGCGGTACAGTTACAGGACAACAACTATTTAAACCATTTTGTAAATTCACACACATACTTTAAGTACTAAGAATTATTTTATACTAATGACCCAAGGTCATCACTGAATCCAAAATTCAAACAAAACCTAAATTATTAAGGTTTACTATTTGCTTTTATGAATTAATAATTTAATAAAAAGATATGAAATAAATCAACTTTCTCCAAATGAGCTCAAAATTTTTATGTAGTCTTATCACATGATAAATAAGTGGCAAAACAATTTTCATAATTTTTGGATAAATAATAAAGCCTAGAAAAATCATGGAAGCTCATTTATTAATTAAATAGAGCAATTTTTATCACATAAAAAATGTACTGAAAATCAACATTTAATATTTTTCCTAAATAACATCACAGAGAGGTCACAAAATTTTTTTCATAATTTTTGGATCTTTAATTAATTCAATACAAAAATAACAAATCATAGCACTATTCATTCAATTATGCAAAATAGAAAAATCCATTTTCAAATAACGGTCACTGACAGGGTGACCCCACCTGTCAGCGTCATCCTCCCACGCTCAACAACGATGACCGTGCTTTGACCGGCAATTTCTCGCCGCCGGTGAGATCAACGGCGACGGCGAGGGTACCAACGTGACCACCACTATGAGGCGCACCTATTGGTGGCACTAATTGCACCAATTACAGCTCAAACCGAGCTCGACACCGGCCATGGCGGCCACGATGGCGCGGCTGCGCTACGCCGGCGAAACTAGGCCAGTAGCGGTTAAATAAAAGGCCTAGGAAGGACCAGGAGCTCTCCCCAAACAAGCTCGAGCAAAAGGATGGACTGGAGGAGCAATGGAGAAGCTCGTCGTCGGTCACAGCAAACACGGCGGTGAAGCAGACGTCGATGGCTGTGTTCCGGTGACTGCGGTGGACAAAAGGTTCAATAAATAGGGCATAAAGCACCATGGCAACATGGCAAAGCAGGAACTACACTGAGCAAGAGCCAAGACGCACTGTGGATTGCTGGCCACGGCGATGCGCACACGACGGTGGTGCTGTCGGCCGCAAGGAAGAAAGGCGCGCACTGTAGTTTCTCGGCGGAGTCAAGCATCAAGAGTTGGTCGGCTGGGTGTGCAAGGAGCAAGCAGAGCTATGACGGGCTTTGCTGTGACTGGAAAGGCGCTACGGCGACGGCATGGGCTCGTCAGAGCTGGGCGGTGGCGACGGGAAAAGCAGAGGAAGGAGAAAGAGCGACGACGATGGCGTCCCGGCCTTTATAGCGCGGCAAAGAAGCAAGGAGATGACACGCAGCAGCCTGCTCATGCCAGCGCAAAGCCAAAGAAGGCCACGGGCGTGACTGGAAGCCAGAAGAAGGTCGCTAGCGGTGAGGTGTCGCCTGCTAGTACTGTTCACCGAAATTACAGAATTGCCACTCATCTAATTTGCCAAATTACTCCCAAATTTATATAGTAACTCAAAAATCTCCAAAAGTAAAAGTTGTTCAAAATTTAAAGTTCTACAACTTTGCTTTAATAGCCATACTCTAATTCGGTCTACATTTTGAAATGCAAGTTTAAAATCAAAAGGGGACACTTTAAGTACATTTCGCCTTTTCAAATTACTTCAAATTTTATATAACAACTTTGAAAACTCCAAAAACCAACTTTGTACACCTTGACAAGCTCTCCATTTTGCTTTTAGGCCCAACCCCAAAATGTGCTAAGATTTTGAATTAGGTTTTCAGGGTAGAATTTAAATACTAAAAATCAGGGTTTTCAAAAATTCCAAAGCAAGACAAAGATTTTGAACTTGATTCAAACCATACAAGTCAACACATATACATAAAGGTAAACTTGTTTTAGTGTATGCATATAAAAATTTTCACTAACACCAAAATAATGTGCAATGCATATAATGACATGGCAGGTTTTAGTATTTAAACACCCGAGGTGTTACAATCCTTCCCCCTAAAAGAAATCTTGTCTTGAGATTTAAAGTCTGAGGGTAAGTAATGGAAAAGGAAATGTGTCGAGCGAACACATTCAAAATCTATCCATAAAATAGCTAAGGTCTCTTTACAAAACACGATTTGTAATGATAGAGCACAACTAACATGATTCTATATTGACGCAAGAAACTCCAGAAACTTTTCTAGCAAGTAATCTTTGGATTCCCAAGTAGCTTCTTTGGAATGTTGATTCCATTGTATCTTGTAGAACTTGATTATTCTCCTTCATGTGACACGGTCTTTCTGATCCAGAACTCAGATAGGATATTTAGAATAGGATAAATCAGGTTCAAGTTCCACTCCTTCAACCTCAATATTCTGCTCAGGCACTTGAAGACATTTCTTTAATTGGGAAACATGGAACACTAAGAGATGTTCTGGTAACTTCAAGTGATATGCCACCTTTCCATACCTCTCCAAAATTTGAAATGGTCCAATATAACGAGGTGCCAACTTGCCTTTAACACCAAAATGATTAACTCCCTTCATTGGTGATACCTTCAGATATACAAAATCTCCCTTGTCAAACACCAATGGTCTATGTCGTTTATCTACATAACTCTTTTGTCGGGACTGAGCTACCTTCAAATTACTTTGTATCTACCTAACCTTCTCTTCTATTTCTTTCACAAGGTCAACTCCAAAGAACCATCTTTCCCCAGGTTTAGACCAATTTAGTGATGTTCTGCATCTACGACCATAGAGTGCTTCAAACAGAGCCATTCTAATGCTCTCTTGATAACTATTGTTATATGAGAACTCAGCCAAAGGCAAACATTCATCCCACTTATTGGAATAGTTAAGGACACAACACCTTAACATATCTTCAAGTACTTGATTTACTCTTTCAGTCTGACCATCAGTCTGTGGATGATAAGCTATACTATATAGAAGTTTGGTACCTAATGAAGCATGCAATTGTTTCCAAAAGTTGGAGACAAACTGTGTACCTCTATCTGACACAATGGTCTTTGGTATATCGTGTAAGCTCATGATTCTTGCTAAATACATCTTGGCATATTGGATAGTGGGATATATACTCTTGACTGGAAGAAAATGTGCTGACTTAGTTAGTCGGTCTACAATAACCCATATTGAGTCAAAACCTTTAGATGTCTTGGGTAGACCGATGATAAAGTCGATACTAATATCCTCCCACTTCCAAGCTAGAATAGGCAATGGCTGTAACTCTCCAATAGATCTCAAATGTATAGCTTTTACTTTTTGACAAGTATCACACTTGGCTATATATCGAGCAATCTCTATCTTCATTTTGGTCCACCAAAATCTATGTTTCAAGTCATGGTACATTTTATTACTTCTCGGATGAATAGAGAACCTGGTGGTATGTGCCTCTTCAAGAATTGACTGTCACAACTTAGAAACCTTTGGTACTACAAGGCGATCCTTGAACCATAGCACATCTGCATCATCTATTCTAAAGCATGTCGCTTTTCCCTTCCTGACTCTTTCTTTGATATAGGCTATACCTTGTTTTCTTTTTGAGCGGCAATAATCTAGTCTCGAATAGTTGATTCAATAGTTATATTGGTCAAACTACCCTGTTGAATTATCTCTACATTCAACTTCTCCATCTCTTGACATAAAGTCAAATCCATTGTTTTTATTGCCAGACAATTATAATGACTCTTACGACTGAGGGCATCTGCAACCACATTTGCCTTACCAGGATGGTAATGTACCTCCAAGTCATAATCTTTAATCAATTCTAACCATCTTCTTTGTCGCATGTTCAATTCTGATTGAGTAAAGATATACTTTAAACTTTTGTGATCTGTATAAATATGGCATGTATTACCAAGCAGGTAATGCCGCCAAATCTTCAAAGCATGGACAACTGCTGCTAACTCTAGATCATGAGTTGGATAATGTTCTTCATGTTGCTTAAGTTGTCTAGAAGCATAGGCAATGACTCGTCCTTCTTGCATCAATACACATCCAATACCGATACTAGAAGCATCACAATAAACGTCAAACGACTTCTCGATATCTGGCTATGCTAATACTGGTGCAGTGGTTACCAATCTCTTCAAAGTCTGGAAAGCTTCTTCACAATCAGATGACTAGACAAACTTGGCTTGGTTCTTCAACAACCTAGTGATGGACTTGGATATTCTAGAGAAATCTAAAATAAAACGACCATAATAACCCCCCATTCCCAGAAAACTCCGAACCTGATGAACAGTGCTTGGTGGTTTCCAATCTAGTATATCCTTAACTTTGCTTGGATCCACTGCAACTCCTTCAGCTGACAAGACATGTCCTAAAAATTGTACTTCCTTTAGCCAAAAGTCACACTTACTGAACTTGGCATACAACTGATGTTCGGGTCAGAACAATTCTGAGATGTTCCGCATGTTCTTTCTTGTTCTTGGAATATACTAAGATGCCATCAATAAACACCACTACAAACTTGTTTAGCTCAGGCATGAATACTAAATTCATCAGATACATGAAATGAGCTGGGGCATTTGTCAAACCAAAAGACATTACCAGGTATTCATATAATCCATATCTTATGGTAAATGCCAATTTGGGAATATCTTTAGGCTTAATTTTGATTTGATGATATCCTGACCACAAATCAATCTAGGAGAAAACCTTGGCTCTAGCTAGTTGATCAAAAAGTAAATCTATCTGAGGTAAGGGATACTTATTCTTAATGGTCACTTCATTCAATGGACGATAGTCAACACACAATCTTAGGGTCTCATCTTTCTTTTTCACAAAAATTACAGGACATCCCCAAGGTGATGAACTCGATTGGATAAATCCTTTGTCAATCAACTCTTGCAACTGAGTCCTTAGCTCAGCTAACTCCTTGGGAGGCACCTATAAGCTCTCCAAGAGATCAGAGCTACTCCAGGCTTTAGATCTATGTTGAACTGAACATCCCTATAAGGTGGTAGACCGAGTAAATCTTTAGGAAAAACATTAGGGAATTCACAAACTACTGGGATATCTCTAACCTCTTTGACAGAAATTGCACAAACTTTTTCCACTAATCTCCTTAAGGTTGGAAGTTGGATAAGAAGCTGAGAATTACTATCTGGCAAACTCAACCTTATTGTCCTATTCAAGGCATCTATAACAGCCTTATGCTAATACATCCAATTCATTCCCAAGATCACATCTATATCCTGATCCTTGAGAATAATCATGGTAGTGGGAAAAATATGCCCACCCAGGTTTATGGGTACCTGGTACACCATTTCCTTAGTACACAGACGTCCCCCGGGCGACTGTATAAAGAAATTTTCCTTTGTTGCCCCAATTGGAATTTCATGCTTTATGACAAAGGTTCTATTGATGAATGTATGAGATGCACCAGAATCAAAAAGCATAACTGTAGGATGATCGGTGATAGGAAACATACCCAGCATCATGGGCTCCCCTTCTAGAATCTCCCCGGCCTGAATATAGAAAACCCGCCCCGTCTTCTTTTCATTTTTGCCCTTCTGAGGATTTTGGTTGTTGTTCTTGTTCTGAGCTTCACCCTATTATTGATTTCCAGGAGCCTTCTGTAAATTTTGATTATACTGCTTAGGATACGGATATTCCCTAGAGAAATGACCAAACTTCCCATAATTGAAACATGGATAATTGTGGCTTTGTGGTGTTGGAGCACGAACACCAGGAACATTTGTCTATTGAGAGTTCTGGTAAGTTGTAGCAGGATTGACATTAGGACATTGCTCGGCTTGAAACTATGGCAGACGATAAGGAGGACGATAGTGATTCACTGGATGATAGATTATCTTCTGTCTCTTTTGATTACCACTGAAAGATCTAGATGGCACACTCTTTTTCTTCTTAATCTCCTTATGTTGCCGATATTTCTCCTCCGAAGCAATAGCAATGTTGACTGCCTCATGATAGGTGACATTGGTGTAGGTAGTCATCATTGTCTGAAGTTTGGTATTTAGACCCTGCTAAACCACTTCTTCTTGACATCTGTGTTAACATGCTCAGGTGCGTACTATGAAAGGTGATTGAACTTGCCCACATACTGCATGACTGTTTGATCACCTTGCTTCAAAGCAAGAAACTCATCAAGCTTCATGGCCATAACTCCCTCTAGAATATAATGGGCACGGAAAGCAGTGCGAAACTCTACCCAAGTTAACTGAACACTGGCTGGTTACATAGCCACAAGATTTGCCCACCAAGAACCTACTGCACCTCTAAGCTGTTGAGCAGCAAAAACAGGCTTCTAGAACTCCATGCATGGAATGAGGTCAAACTTCTGCTCCATGGTACAAAGCCAATCATCAGCTTCCAGTGGTTCGTCAGCCTTGGTAAACACTGGTGGTCGTGTATCGGTGAAATCAACATACGTAGCTTCTTGTCTATGATGATTGCGACCATGATTCCTTTGCATCATATTCTGATTACTTTGAGCTAACTCTCGAAGCAATCGAGCATTATCGATGGTCACATTGACTAGCGCTGCAATAGCATCAGCCAAATTTGGTGGAACTGGTGGTGGATCAGGAATACCATCCTCATCTTGCGAAGAACTAGGATTAGTCAAACCTTGAGTATGATGCATCTGTTCATGACAAACCAAACTTTACTCACTAGTCTTTATTGAACTATTAAAAGAGCTGACTACAAACACATTACACTGGTTACACTTATTTAAACACAAGTTCGAACTTAAGCTAGACTACCCAACTAAACTAGAACTCAATATATTACAACTCTACTCTTCCCCTCGATCACCTCAAACCTCATGATCGGTATCCATTCCGAAAACATCTCCGCCTTCATTATCACTTTCATCGACCATCACTAATTCTTCTAGATCTTCTTCTTCTTCCTCTTCAAGTTCATCATCATCTGCAATGATGACACCAGGGTCCATTGCATCTGCCTGAGGTTCATGATTTGGATCCAAAAGATTGTTTAGCCTATGGACTTCTTCATGCAGATTGGTAGAATATTCTTCTAAGTCTTCTACTTAGAACTCTAACTCATGAGCTCGAGCTCTAGCTACGTCTTCTCTATGCCAAGCCTCATTTCTTCCTTCCACCATATGAACTAACATACGCTCATAGTTCTTATGAGCAGTGGTGAGACACCTCAATTGATCCTGTAATTTGCCCACCTAGATGGCATCCAAGGCCCTATCTCTAGTAGCCTGTGCTAACTCTTCTGAAAGCCTCTATATCTCAGCTTAGGGATCAGGCCTAAAGCTGCTACTGCTAGTACCATCACTCCTAGGGGCAAGCTGGTGATGAGGAACTCCTTTGGGTCCAATGGACTTATGGGGTGTTACCTTGGTACGAGCCATACTGTAGGAAGCAAGATTTCAAAATAGTAAGACAATCAGATAATAGTCTCAAGAGCAGCAAGGATGGATTACATGACTCAACCCAGACTCACTACCCAACCCAGACTCAGAGGGAAAGTAAGTAACAAGTGGATTAATCATGATGCATGAATCGTTCATATGAACAAAAACATCAAAGCTCATAAACAATAATTGTTAATATATAGGGCATAATAAGATTACTACTCCACCACACAAAGCCTTTTTAATCAAATAAGGAATGGCGACAATGAATTAAGATAAATTAGAAGCAATTTGGATCAAATTAATAGGTTAAATTTATTTGTCCCAAATCATTTTGGAGTTTTTGTAAAACAATACAACAAAGACTTTGTAATGATCGCTCTGATACCACTCTATGGCCGAACCTCCTAAATTATAGGTCCCACATGCATCTGTCACTGTCCAATGACCTCTGACAACTATGCATATGTTCCCG
Organism: Miscanthus floridulus; assembly: GCF_019320115.1. Lineage (NCBI taxonomy): Eukaryota > Viridiplantae > Streptophyta > Magnoliopsida > Poales > Poaceae > Miscanthus > Miscanthus floridulus. Next base: position 75,472,284 of record NC_089581.1, read on the forward strand.
GTAACTTAAGAAGACTGTCGGGTGTCCTCAGAGAACCCCGAATCATCCACGATTTCCAAGCAGGATCCCATTACAGAGTCATTGCAGTATTACAACATTTATTCAAATATCTACATTAGAGTAAAATAGCGAAAGTCTTATGATAACTTAGTTTACAAACTAGTTATTTCAAACCTTACAAACTAAGTTCGATAATTATTAGAAACCATAGTAGTGGAGTGACATTAGTAACATAATACAAACACACAATATAAGTACCCTGCCCAAGGGTCACACATTCACTTATCATCATCGATTTGAACAATAGTCATGCAGCACGGTCCAAAGCAGACCTGCTCATGAGGCTCACCTGCAATAAGGGTTAATGAACCCTGAGTACAAAAGTACTCAGCAAGACTTAACCGAAATAACAATAAATAAGACTCAAGAATGCAGGCTCAGGGATTCAAGGTAAGGCTTTAGCAATAAACAAGGTTCTGTTGTGTAAAAGCTTTCTAACAAGATTCTTTCTTTCAATATTTGTGTCTCCATATCAATTATATATAAAGCTGACATGACCCATACTAAGATCATGAAACCTCATATTAAAATCTTTCTCAAAACTTCCTCAAGTTTTAGTTATTAACTACGATGATGAACAGTGAGTTCAGTCTCCATAACCGAGGAGCAACGACGATTCAAACCGATTATAACCCAGCTGGGGATTCCCAACCACACGACATATGTAGGTCCCCGACCTACATATACCAACCCACCCTCAGATCCTCTAAAACAAGAATGGGTCCACGCCACCCGAGAATACAGTACTCCACCATTCCAGCCCCTTGCCACGTGGGTACATGCTACTCTCGCCATCTCTCCACTCCTAGTGCATGAGTAGCCATTCTCGTAATAGAATAGCCAAGTTAAGGCTTACCGAAGTATGTGATCAGTACTACAAAGTCTCACCTCATGCAATTCAACAACGGATGTGTCTTAATCGATATAGGCAGAAAGAACCCGCTCACAAGACCTCCATGTCTTGTGGCTCCCATACACCAAGTCCACCCAGTCTAGATTTATTACTCTACATGCTCATATCTCATGATCACATAAATAACCAGTCGTATCCAAGGAACCATTTATGTCTCGCAGGTGACCGGTGATCACCTGACTTGTACCGTTCTAAGCATGGCTAAGCATAAATAAGCATTCTCGAATTGAAACGGGTAACAAGGTTGATATTGAAAAACAAGGTTGGTAATGCACCAATTAGGTTTTCACTCAACTCCTAATCACTTAATGTAGTATTGAAAAGCAAAAGCAATATAAATTTATAAAACACAAGATAGGTTTAAATGCATCTGGGGCTTGCCTTGGTTGACAGAAAAGTCAGGTTCCGAAGACATTCCACAATTATCAAACCCAACCTCAATAGACAGATTAACTTCCTCAACAACTTGATTGACTACCATGTTCTTGCTTTCGTTTACTACACATAGTAACAATGCCATGTTTAATATGATGCGAGATATAAAACATGATGCTTGACGATGGATGCAAAAATTAATAATTGGAATACAACTTTCCTTTGCGGTACAGTTACAGGACAACAACTATTTAAACCATTTTGTAAATTCACACACGTACTTTAAGTACTAAGAATTATTTTATACTAATGACCCAAGGTCATCACTGAATCCAAAATTCAAACAAAACCTAAATTATTAAGGTTTACTATTTGCTTTTATGAATTAATAATTTAATTAAAAGATATGAAATAAATCAACTTTCTCCAAATGAGCTCAAAATTTTTATGTAGTCTTATCACATGATAAATAAGTGGCAAAACAATTTTCATAATTTTTGGATAAATAATAAAGCCTAGAAAAATCATGGAAGCTCATTTATTAATTAATTAGAGCAATTTTTATCACATTCAAAATGTTCTAAAAATCAACATTTAATATTTTTTCTAAATAGTTTACATCACAGAGAGGTCACACAAAAATTTTAATGATTTTTGGAGCTCTAATTAATTCTATACAAAAATAACAAATCACAACACTATTCATTCAATTCTGCAAAATAGAAAAATCCATTTTCAAATAACGGTCACTAACAGGGTGACCCCACCTGTCAGCGTCGTCCTCCCACGCTCAACAGCGATGACCGTGCTTTGATCGGTGATTTCTCGCTACCGGTGAGATCAACGGTGACGGCGAGGGTACCAACGTGACCACCACTACGAGGCATACCTATTGGTGGCACTAATTGCACCAATTACAGCTTAAACCGAGCTCGACGCCGGCCATGGCGGCCACAACGGCGTGGCTGCACTACGCCAGCGAAACTAGGCCAGTAGCGGTTAAATAAAAGGCCCAGGAAGCACCAGGAGCTCACCCCAAACAAGCTCGAGCAGAAGGATGAACTGGAGGAGCAACGGAGAAGATCGTCGTCGGTCACAGCAAACACGGCGACAAAGCAGATGTCGACGGCGGTGTTCCGATGACCGCAGTGGACAAAAGGTTCAATAAATAGGGCACAAAGGACCACAACAACATGGCGAAGTAGGAACTATGCTGAGCAAGAGCTAAGATGCACCGTGGATTGCTGGCCACGGCGACGCGCACACGACGGTGGTGCTGCCGGCCGCGAGGAAGAAAGGCGCGCACTGTAGTTTCCCAGCGGAGTCAAGCATCAAGAGCTGGTCGGCTAGGTGTGCAAGGAGCAAGCAGAGCTATGATGGGCTTTGCTGCGACTGGAAAGGCGCTACGGCGACGGCATGGGCTCATTGGAGCTTGGCGGTGGCGACGGGAAAAGCAGAGGAAGGAGAAAGAGCGATGACGATGGCGTCTTGGCCTTTATAGCATGGCAAAGAAGCAAGGAGATGACACGTAGTAGCCTGCTCATGCCAGCCCAAAGCCGGAGAAGGCCACGGGCCCGACTGGAAGCCAGAAGAAGGTCGTCGGCGGTGAGGTGTTGCCTGATGGTACTGTTCACCGAAATTACAGAATTGCCACTCGGCTAATTTCCCATATTACTCCCAAATTTATATAGTAACTCAAAAATCTCCAAAAATAAAAGTTGTTCCAAATTCAAAGTTATACAACTTTGCTTTAATACCCATACTCTAATTCAGTCTACATTTTGAAATGCAAGTTTAAAATCAAAAGGGGACACTTTAAGTACATTTCGCCTTTTCAAATTACTTCAAATTTTATATAACAACTTTGAAAACTCCAAAAACCAACTTTGTACACCTTGACAAGCTCTACACTTTTGCTTCTAGGCTCAAACTCAAAATGTGCTTAGATTTTGAATTAGGCTTTTAGGGTAGAATTTAAATACTAAAAATCAGGGTTTTCAGAAAGTCCAAAGCAATACAAAGATTTTGAACTTGATTCAAACCATACAAGTCAACACATATACATAAAGGTAAACTTGTTTTAGTGTATGCATATAAAAATTTTCACTAACACCAAAATAATGTGCAATGCATATGATGACATGGTAGGTTTTAGTATTTAAACACCCGAGGTGTTACATTGGGGCATGTATTTATAGCCCCCAAGTCGAAACTAGCAGTTGTGGCCAAGATCCTCATCTCTGCGAGGTCACCGGATAGGGCAATGCTTGGCACCGGACAGGGCTGTGACTACCATGTGGACTAGCCATTGCTTCACTGACAAGCCGGCCGTTGGGGCACTATGCACAGGGCGGTGCACCGCCACCCTAGGGGCAGTGACCAGGGCGGTGCCCATGTCCCCAAGTCATTGCTCTCTAGAGTTTTAGGGCAGTGGCACCACCACTCCCTATTCGGTGCACCACCACCCCATGGCGGTGTCCAGGGCGGTGCACACATTCCTGTCCGGTGCTCCCCTCTACTTCTAGCTATAGCAGCCCTCTGTTTGGTGGCACCGCCACCCCCTGGCGGTGCACCGCCATGCCTAGGATGGTGACCACAGCAGTGCCCCCTCTTGTTGTTTCTTCACATTTCTTCATTGGGGTTTCATCATCTTCGTGTCTTGGACTCCTTACTTCTCTTCTAAGCTATCAACTCCTCCTCCAATGTCTTCGCTTGAGTGTTGATCAATTTCTTCATGTTCCAAATTTGGTCTAAGTCCGTGTTGCATCCTATTGGATTATAAAATAGACACTAGCAAACACATTAGTCTAATTTGGTTGTATTGATCATCAAACACCAAAATCCAAAGTATATGAGCCTAGGGTCCATTTTCCTTACAATATGACCAAACCAAGCAAATAATAATAGATGCAAAATTTTAAAAACTATCTACTTGCTAGGATGCAATGCAAAGGCAAGTTTATATGATGCAAAAAGATACTACTTGTGAAAACTTTGAAAACTTATCTTGCCCTTGCAAATGTCCCTATTTACACCAAAAATTGGGAAGAAGAACACAGAAACTCAAAACTCCCAAGATTTAGTCATCAAGGGATCGATTGCATAAGGATCGATATCAGCTGATTCAGATGCGGCACTAGGATCAGCTCTCTTCAGATGACATCAACGGATAATGTCAATGAGCTATGGTTGGCGTCAAGAAAAATGCCAAACTCTACAAAAAGGGAAAGATTAGGGTCCAAGTTATCTTAAGTTAGGAATGTTTTTCTCTTATACCAAAGATTGTAACAAGTCGTACTTGAGTAGGATTAATGCTTAAGTTCCGAGTATAAATATCGGACCCTGGCTACTATAAAGGACATCTAATCAATCAATACCAATTACTTTTTTTGACTTCATGCCAACCCTTAGGAGTAGGAGTAGTGTAGATCTTGGTGAGTTCTTCAACAAGCAGGTTTGCATCGGTCCGATAGACCTCCAGCTTGTCTGTAAGTACCGTCATGACTTATGCTTCAGTTCATAAGGCTGCATTAGTTAAGTTCGACCTCCACTGCGAGCTTTAGCGTAAGCTAGTTATCGATTCTTATCTAGTTCAATTATGGTTGCATCGGTTAAGTTCGACCTCCATTGCTCGAATTAGATTAAGGTCAAGTTATTGACTCTACCTAAGGGTGGCATCCTTCTGGTAGATTCATTAAGTTATCAATCTTGCTGATGTTCTTATTGTCATTAGTTTTCAGTAATATGAACCTGCCCGATCTAGATCAACCTCACATCCTTTTAATCCATCATTTATTATGTTACATTGCGATGATTCTTACTTTAAAAAATGGATTATGTTTCATCGGCTGTTCTACTTCATTCCTGGTCGTGCATAGTACGCGGTCAAGGCATGTCTGATCTTAAGAAGGTTTATTAGCTAGTTGAATCTAGTCCACAGCTCGCTATTATGGATGTATCGATCCAGTCGACCAACACTGTTTGTACTTTAGATCGGAGGATGCTAGCTGGTGGATTTGCTTTTGACCTAGCATGACCCTGGCTATTTGCTATGCCTACATCAGCTAAATAGCCGATCGCCTGTGCTTTAACGCCTATAGTGTGTCTCCATGATTCTGTTAAATGTGAATAGATCCGTTTACTTTAAAGGGTTGATTTGTTGTCTTTATCATGTCTGCCATCGATTCGGTCGAACCCCACTGTTAAAGATAACAGGTTAGGTCTGATGAGTTCATAGATCTGTCCATGTTAAATAGTCGATTGTTCACATGCTGTAGTCCCTTTTCTACCTGAATCGGTTATTTTAGCCAATTCGCTTATGCTTTCACACATATAGCATGTCTTTCAGAAAACCTGTCAATGTATAGATGGTTTTATGGATTCTTCGGTTTTAGTTTATTATTATCATCATAGCTGCCATCGATCCGGTCGAACCTCACTGTTGATAGTAACAGATTAGATTCAGAGTGTTTGTAGATCCATTTATACTGGACAGTCGATTTGTTTGCATGTTATATTCTTTCTCATTAGATTCATTAGCTCAGTGCTTTACACTGGTAATATCCACCTAGCTAATGATTTTACTTACAACTACGTGCATTGTACTTGTCATCATAAAATCAATCGCGACCCATAAGCTTTATAGTCCTTAATAGCCGATTTCTCCGTGCATCAGCTGTTTAGTCAATTTTTTCCATCTGGTTGCTCCTGAAGCGAAACACTTGGAACTGTCTAGGCAAGACTGACATGTTCCACCTTAAATTACTGATAAATTTTCTCTCTTTGTCAATTGTAGGTCAAATTGACTAGCACACCTTCAGGAATTTGTAGGGTCGACTAGTCCTGTGTTGAAGCCAAATGGATCTCCAGCCTTGCTCCATCTAGTAGATCCTTTCGGCTTGCTATGTGCTAGGCGCATTGACACATTTTTGCGCCGACACACATTCTGGCGCGCCCGGTGGGACCCCACAATCGTCATGGCAACTCACAACAACAGTGACATCCTTATGGTGCCTTATGAAGACCTACCTGATGAGGATAAAGATATCATCAGTAAAGCTATAGAAGAATTTTAGAACAAGTGTTTGTTGTCCTACACCAAGACACGTGAAAATAAAGTTGTTTAGAAATATCCACTACCAAGAGTTTTGTTGCATGGGTAGTCAGACATAGACAAAGCTAAGGATAGGTGTTCCTTCATGGAGGCTGTAAACAAATCTATTCATGATGCCATATTGAACCATAATATAGTTTTCTTCAATACATTCCACAACACTATGAAAGAGGTATTTCATGGATTTCCAATTGATCAGGTTGGGCCGGCTTATTACAACATTCCACATCCATCGACTTAGGGAACTAATCTAGCCAGTACTAGCCATCAAGAAACAACACTAACTGGTAATGATGATGTTTAGGCAATCCAGAGCTCATCTGAGCAAATTCACGGTACCACCACCAATCAAGTACAAAATAATCTTAGATCAGCAGTGCAGTATGTGCAATAGCCAACGGGTCAAGTTCAGAACCAAATGGTTAATTTTGGCATATTAGGCCAAATACCATCATCGGCTCAAAAAATAGTGCCATTAGTTCAAAGGATTCATAGAGATATAGATCCTAATATTTATAACTAGAGACTCCAAGTAGCAAACCAGTAAAGGACCCAGCAGATAGAGATTCCACAAGGGTATCATTATTGCATGGATTACAATACCCTTCATATGATTCCAAATCTAGGGTATCAATGTACCAAAATTTTAATCCGCAGATGGGTCAACAATTGTAGGGAAATCTAGATTCAAGTTCTGATGAGTTGTTTCTCAAAGTGACTGAGATGATGAAGAATTAGTTTGGTTTGAAACCAAAAGGGTAGACCTTTTCGTACAAATGTCCATATCTAGAGTGGTATGATTTGGTCACTCTTCCTACAAATTACAGGCTCCTAGAGTTTGCTAAGTTCACTGACCAAGATAGCACAAAGCACAATAGAACATGTCAGTCGGTATCTTACACAGTTGGGTGAAGGATCCATTGAAGAGGCCCATCGAGTTTGTTTCTTCTCCTTATCCCTATCAGGACCAACCTTCACTTGATTTTCATCATTACTAATTAATTCTGTTGCCAATTGGACTGACCTATAGAAGAAGTTTTATACATATTTTTATACTAGGACAGGAGAAAAGAAAATTACCGATTTGGCGACCATAAGGCAGAGAACTAATGAATCAGGCACTGAGTTTCTCTAGAGATTCCGAGAGACTAGAAATTTGTGCTTCTCATTGAATCTAACTAATGATCAGCTAGTTGCTTTAGCCATTCAAGGAATGTTGCCAATGTGGAGAGAGAAGCTGCTTGGGCAAGAGTTTGATAATTTAGGTCAGTTGGCTCAACGAGTGGCAGCACTCAATAGCCAATTCTAGAGTATGCGTAGGGATACCCAATTCCAAAAGAACACCATGATTTCTGATGCCTATAACCCATATTTAGTTGATGACAGTAATGAGGACGATGAAGAAGAAGAGATTGCTATGGCCGAATGGAATTAGGGTAAGAAGACAGTAATGGTGCCAAATCCTTGGGGAAAAGGAGTTGAAGAAAGCTATGATTTCGATGTCACAAAATCGGACAAGCTCTTTGATTTCTTGCTTGAGAAGGGACAGATCAAGTTGTCCGCCAATCATGTTATGTTGCCTCCTGATCAGTTGAAGAATAAGAAGTTCTGCAAGTTTCATAATGCTGTTTGTCATTCCACTAATGAGTGTAGAATTTTCCAGCAACAAATATAGAAGGCTATTTAGTAAGGGAATCTCAAATTCGATACACCTCGGAAGATGAAAGTCGATGATAATCCTTTCCTAAGAGATCAAAACATGGTTGATGCTAGGTTGCTTAAAGGGAAGACTAAAGTCCTAACATCAACTAGGGCAAAAGAAATCAGAACCGTTCACCCAAAGATGCAAATATCGGCTGATCGATATAGAGAGATTAGAAGGCATTGTGACCAACAAGAGAGCCGATATGAGCAGGGAGAGACATCAAGAGACGAGGCAATAAGGCCGCATGTCACATCTTGGATTTTGTTGAATAAATGGCAGTGGCAGAAGGAAAAGGATTATCAGCATTGGCTAGAAGAGAAAGAATACCAGCGTCAATAGGAAAAAGAGAGGTATGAAAGAAAGCAAGCTGAATCACATTGGAATTGTCCTTTCTTCAGACATTGTTGGAATGAAGGTTTGAAATTGCCTATTAGAAATAATTACCCAGAATGCAGTGAGTAATATTGGGAGTTTAGGCAATCTCAAGCCAACTATCGATCTATCCATGCTCGAGAAGAGTATCATCATAATGATTTGAATTGGCACTTTAAAAGTAGAAGTGTTTATGATTGGCTTGGGAAGCGAGTTGTTGATCAAAATTGGGCTGATTATGAAGAAGAAGATGATGAGGAAGAGTATGTTTGGTAGGAAGGGCAATGGTGTCCAGGAGGTTTGACAAGAAGCTAGAAAAGCAGGGTGCAATGCCTAAGGAATAGAGAGCTAGAATAGACTCAGGGATCTAGTAGACCTCAAGTGTGGCATGCTAAACAAACAGCCAATAGGGGTCAACCATCAGTTAATATTCAAATAGCTTTTCTATTACCATCAGAATTCAAAGCTCCAGCGGATCAAGAAGTCTATTCAGATTTTGACAAATCAAAATATGAGGAGATAGTTGCCAAGTTGATACTGATACAACAGGTTATATTTGATAATCCAGTCAAGCATCGGCACTTAAAGGCTTTATATGTGAAAGGTTTGGTCGACAGGAAGCCAATGAGCAAAATGTTGGTGGATGGAGGTGCTTCTATTAATCTTATGCCTTACACTACCTTTTGCAAGCTTGGTAAGAGACCAAAAGATTTGATTGAGACCGACATGATGCTTAAGGATTTTGGAGGTAATGCATCTAAGACCAGGGGGGCAATAAACATCGAACTGACAATCGGAAGTAAGACTTTGCTCACCACATTCTTCATCATTGATAGAAAAGGTTCATACAGTTTACTCCTTGGTCATGATTGGATTCATGCAAATTGTTGTGTACCATCGACTATGCATCAATGCTTGATTCAGTGGCATGGAGAGTATGTTGACCTGGTTCATGCTAATGATTCTGTAAGTGTCGCAATAGCTGATCCAATGTATTGGGAGCTAGAAGACTTTGAGTGTTTTTCTAGCAAGCTATGTGAAGGAGGCTTCATTAAAGTCAGTGATGAAAGCCAACAGCCGATCCAAGCAGTCGGCTTAGAGAATTTGTTTTAATGGATAATCCAATAGATGACATAGATGGTAAACTAGGACATGGCTTTACGTCGGCCGATGAATTAGAAGAGATAGATATTGGTTTTGGAGATAGGCCTAGGCTGATGTATGTAAGTGCTAAGTTGGATCCTGAGTATAAGCAAGAGTTGGTGGATTTATTAAAGGAATTTGAAGATTGTTTTGCTTGGGAATACTATGAGATGCCTGGTCTAGACCGATTGATTGTTGAACATCGGTTGCCAATCAAACCTAGATATCGACCATTTAAACAAGCTCTGAGAAGATTCAACCCAAATGTTCTTGATGATATAAAAAAGGTGACTGAAAGATTACTAGAAGTGTGCCGACATGTAGAGTGGATATCGAATGTTGTTCCTGTGTATAAGAAGAATGAGAAATTAAGACGTTGCATCGATTTTAGAGATATGAACAAAGCTACACCGATGGATGGTTATCCAATGGCGATAGCCGATATGTTGGTAGATGTAGTAGCTGGGCACAAGGTTATTAGTTTCATGGATGGCAATGCAGGATATAATCAAAATTTTATGGCTGAGGAAGACATAACAAAAATAGCTTTTAGACGCCCTGGCGCAATTGGTTTATTTGAATGGGTTGTGATGACCTTTGGTTTGAAGAATGCCAGTGCAACCTATTAGAGAGGAATGAATTATATTTTTCATAAGTTGATTGGCAGGATTGTTGAAATCTACATTGACGATGTGATGGTAAAATCTAAGGAGTACAAGGAACATCTAGCTAATTTGCGGGAGACTCTAGAGTGCATAAGAAAACATGGTCTAAAGATGAATCCCAATAAGTATGCCTTTGCAGTATTAGCTAGACAATTTTTAGGTTTCATGGTCCACGAGAGAGGAATCAAAATTGGTCAAAAAAATATGAAAGCAATTGATGAGGCAGTGCCCCCAACTACTAAAATAGAGTTACAATCTTTGCTTGGTAAGATTAATTTTATTAGGAGGTTTATTTCAAATTTGTTGGAAAGAGTTCTGCCGTTTTCTCCCTTGTTGAAGTTGAAAAATGATCAAGAATTTAAGTGGGGTGATGTACAACAAAAGGCATTTGAGGAGATAAAAGAATACATGAAATGTCCACTCGTGCTGGTCCCTCCTTAGCAAGGTAAGCCTTTTAAGTTGTACGTATCGGCCGATGACCAAACGATTGGATTGGCCTTGATGCAAGAGTTTGAAGGGAAAGAACGAGTTGTTTTCTATCTAAGTAGAAGGCTTTTGGGTCCAGAAACAAGATATTCTCCCATCGAAAAGTTATGCTTGTGCTTATATTTCTCTTGCACTAAGTTGCAATATTACTTGTTATCGGTTGAGTGTACAGTTGTTTCCAAGGCTAATGTGATGAAGCACATGCTATCAATGCCGATATTAAATGGAAGAATGGGGAAGTGGATTCTTGCATTGTCGGAATTTGACTTGAGGTATGAATCGGCTAAAGCAGTCAAAGGGCAAGTAATAGCTGATTTTATCACCCAACATCATAAGCCAAGTATTGGCTATGTAGAGCCCATACCTTGGACATTATTCTTTGATGGATCATCATGCAAGCAAGGTGGTGGCATTGGTATTGTTATTATTTCACCTTGGGGGGGCAAGTTTTGAGTTTGCTTTTCCAACTAAACCAATGATTACCAACAACCAAGCAGAATATGAAGCTATTCTTAAGGGGCTTCAACTTCTTCATGAAGTAAAGGCCGAGGCAATTGAAGTATTTGGAGATTTACAATTAATTATTAATTAGTTGATCTGCCTATATGAATGTAAAGAAGATACTCTGAGGTGATACTATGATGAGTGCCACCGGTTACTCAAGGAATTTCCTCATGTTTCTCTTCAGCATATTCCAAGAGTATAGAATCAAGAGGCTAATCGTTTAGCTCAAAGTGCATTTGGTTATCGAGTGTTTCAAGAGGTCTTAAGTAGTGAGACCTCGAATAATGATTGGAGAGTTGAAATAGCCGATTACTTTAAGAATTCATCACAGAGGGTTACCAGGAAACTAAGGTATAAATCGACTAAGTATGTTTTGCTAGATGATCAGCTATATTACAAGATAGTCGATGGGGTGTTGCTTAAATGCTTAAAATCAAGAAGAGGCTAAAGTGTTGATGGGTGAAGTGCATGAAGGGATATGTGGAGCTCATCAATCGACTTATAAGATGAAGTGGATTATTCGTAGGACTGGATATTTTTGGTCAATAATACTGGAAGATTGTTTTGAATATTATAAGGGGTGCTAGGATTGTCAATGTTTTGGTAATATTCAGAGGTCGCCCGCATCGGCTATGAATCCAATAATCAAACCATGGTCGTTTCGAGGTTGGGGGATTGATCTAATTGGCCAGATTTTTCCACCTTTAAGTAAAGGACAAAAGTTTATTTCACTAAGTGGGTTGAGGCAATTCCTTTGAAGACAGTAACCTCAAAGAGCATGGTAGATTTTGTCAAGGAGCATATTGTGTATCATTTTGGGATTCTTTAAACTATCACTACTGATCAGGGGACAATGTTTGCATTAGAAGAATTTAGAGATTTTGCTGCCAGTATGGGAATTAAGTTATTAAATTCTTCTCCATACTATGCTCAGGCTAATGGCCAAGCAGAGGCGTCCAATCAAATTATGATTAAGATGATCAAGAAAAAGATCGAAGAGCAGCCAAGGAAGTGGCATTCAACGCTTAATGAGGCATTATGGGCATATAGGATGGCCTATCATGGATCGATTAAAGCGTCACCTTATGAACTTGTGTATGGTCATAATGCAGTCCTTCCCTAGGAGATTCAAACTGGATCGAGGCGTGTCACGCTGCAAAATGATTTGTCAGTTGAAGTTTACAAGAATCTTATGATGGATGACCTAGAAGACTTAAGTTGCCATCGACTGTGTGCTCTTGAGAATATCGAAGCCAATAAGCTAAGGATTGTGAAGTATTACAATAAGAAGGTCAAGAGCAAACAATTTTCTGAAGGGGACTTGGTCTAGAAGGTAATATTATCGAACGGGTCAAGAGATAACAAGCTCGGCAAGTGGTCACCTAATTGGGAAGGACCTTATCGGATTAAACATTGTGTGCCTGGCAATGCTTATATTTTGGAAACACTAGGAGGAGAAGAGGAGTTTGACAGAGCAATCAATGAAAAATACCTAAAGAAATATTATCCTAGTGTTTGGATTAATACTTGATAGCCAATTTATTCAATCATCGGCTCTAATAGCCGATACTAGAAGGGTATCGCCTCTAGTTTAGAAAATAGACCCGAAGGAGTAAAAGCTGATACGATATGTATCGCCTATAGAACAAAAAACAAACATAGACAAATTGGTATATGGAACATGAGTACAGGGAAAAAGAGAAGCCACCTAGAACAAAGAGATTGTTTGCTAGCTTCTCCTATTACAAGCTAAAGGATAGGGAACACTTTGTTCACTATGTCTTTGGCCTAGGAAGCAAGGGCCACAGAGTTGGAAATGTTGAAGAAGTCCTTGACTAGGCGCTCATGGTCCTCAGGGTGTTCGGTGGCTAGGAAACCATGGGGAAGAAGTCGAAGCTCATGGCCAGAATGAGCTTGCATGACAGCCAATGCCACAGCAGCACCATGATGAACACCATGAACGGCAACCTCTCTGACGCGGTTTGGGACATCATATAGGCGAACCACCGGCACGGCACCCCTAGCGTTGATAAATCCTGCCGCATACTCTACAGCTGATTGGAGGCTTTCCAATGGGGCCAATAGGTCTAGAAAGACTTGAGGGAGAAATAATTAAGATATTGAAGACAAAACTAAGAAAAACAAAAAATTGTGGTGGACATCTCACCCATGATTCTGGCCTTGGCCTCGGCTAGCCTTGCTTGAGTGGAGTCATCCCTATGTTCCAAGACGGTGAGAACTTCCTACAGCATGTTCAGATGAAGGTCCATTCACCCAAGATCATGGGTTGCATCCTCCTTATGATGAAGATGCTGGCATGGTGTCACAGACTCATCAAGGGCCTCTTTAGCAGATCTCTTACTATTCTCCATGCCTTCAAGCATGCTAAAAAGTAAATCGCACCAAAGACATAGAAGGTTTGGGATGAAGCAGGTTGTTTTTTCGATCCACAGTCATGGCCCGTATATATAGCCCAGGAGGTGAGAAGATAGGTTTCATCAGGGTTATGGAATTAAACTCAGTTATGGAAACAGATCAACACTCCAGAAATTTAGGGAATGAATCATAAAAAACAACAAATTCGGACTTATTGCTTCCCATAGTTACAAGATACTATGGGATTGATACAAAAGGTTTACATTAACTGACGATCAACCCACTAAGACTACTTTGGATTGAAGGGAGTCTAGATCCCCATAAGGCCGAAGGTCATCATGGATCGAGTGATATCAGCCTGTAGATAGAAGTGGCATCAGGGGCGAGAAAAGGCCACCTGCTAAAAAGATGCCCATATATCCAACCGATTTCTCGATGGCTAGGAAACTATGAGAAAGAAGTCTGTGATTTCCCCGATAAGCATTTGATAGAGTGAACAAGGGAAAGGTGTCCTCACATTTTAACCCTTGCAAATACTAGAACAACTCTGCGATAATGGTGAGAAAACTCAAGTGATGTCACAAGAATTCTTCTAACCGCAGCAGCTGATTCTCTTGCTCGACAAGGCATTGAAATGAGCGACACAATCACCCTATGCACAAAAATTCTTCTAACCGCTCAAGACCCTCATAGCAAAGAATTAGACCATGGAGGGTCTAGCAGAGCCAAGGACACTCGAGGAGGCACGTAGAAGAGAAACATAACTGAGTTGTTGGGTTGTTCTCGCCAGAGTCGGACAGACATTTATAGTCGAACTAGAAGAATGAATCCAAGCACCCGTGAAGCAATAATGCTCTCATAAAACTTTTGAGGCATGGGCTCATGAGCAGGCAATGACATTGGTGAGGGTGAAGGATAGTAGGCCCCAGATCAAGATTCTCTACCCGTAACTATGGAGCCATCGGAGATACAGATGTGGTAATTTTGGAATAAAATTATTTTTATCCCAAAATTAGGGGGCATGTGTTTACACCAAAATTTGAAACTTCCAAGATTTAGTCATCAAGGGATTGATTGCATAAGGATTGATATCAGGTAATTCAGATGCGACACTGGGATCGGCTCTCTTTGGATGACATCAGTGGATATCATCAATGAGCTACGGTTGGCATCGAGAAAAATGTCAGACTCTACAAAAAGGGAAAGATTAGGGTCCAAGTTATCTTAAGTTAGGAATATTTTTCTCTTATACCAAAGATTGTAACAAGTTATACTTGAGCAGGATTTATGCTTAAGTTCCGGGTATAAATATTGGACCCCAACATTGTAAAGGACATCCAATCAATCAATACCAATTACTTTTTTGGGCTTCACGCCAACCGTTAGGAGTAGGAGTAGTGCAGATCTCGGCGAGTTCTTTAACAAGTAGGGTTGCATCGGTCCAACAAACCTCCGGCTTGTCTATAAGTACCATCATGGCTTATACTTCTGTTTATAAGGCTGCATCGATTAAGTTCGACCTCCACTGTGAGCTTTAGGATAAGCTAGTTATCAATTCTTATCTAGTTCAAGTACGGCTGCATCGGTAAAGTTCAACCTCCACTGCTCGAATTAGATTAAGGTCAAGTTATTGGCTCTACCTAAGGGTGGCATCCTTCTGGTAGATTCATTAAGTTACCGATCTTGTTGATGTTCTTATTGTCATTTGTTTTCAACAATATCAACCTGCCCGATCGAGATTGATCTAGATCGGCCTCACATCCTTTTAATCTATCGTTTATTATGTTACATTGCGATAGTTCTTACTTTAAACTATGGATTATGTTTCATCGGCTATTCTTCTTTGATCTCGGCCATGCATAGTACATGGTCAAGGCATGTCTTATCTTGAGAAGGTTTACTAGCTAGTTGAATCTAGTCCATAGCTCGCTATTATGGATGTATCGATCCGGTTGACCCCCACTGTTAGTACTTTAGATCGGAGGATGCTAGCTGGTGGATTTGCTTTCGACCAGGCATGACCTTGGCTGTTTGCTATGCTCGCATTCGCTAAGTAGACGATCGCGTGTGCTTTAACGCCTATAGTGTGTCTACATGATTCTATTAAATGTGAATAGATCTGTTTACTTTAAAGGGTTGATTTGTTGTTTTTATCATGGCTGCCATCAATCCGGTCGAACCCCACTATTAAAGATAATAGGTTAGGTCTGATGAGTTCATAGATCTGTCCATGTTAAATAGTCGATTGTTCACATGCTGTAGTCCCTTTTCTACCTAAATCGGTTATTTCAGTCGATTCGCTCGTGCTTTCACACATATAGCATGCCTTTTAGAAAACCTGTCAATGTATAGATGATTTTATGGATTCTTTGGTTTTAGTTTGTTATTGTCATCATAGCTGCCATCGATCAAGTCGTACCTCACTATTGATAGTAATAGATTAGATTTAAAGCGTTTGTAGATCCATTTGTACTAGACAGTTGATTTGTTTGCATGTTATATCCTTTCTTGTTAGATTCATTGGCTCAATGCTTTACACTGGTAATATCCACCTAGCTAATGATTTTACTTACATTTGCATGCATTGTACTTGTCATCATAAAATCAATCGCAACCCATGAGCTTTATAGTCCTTAATAGTTGATTTCTCCGTGCATTGGCTGTTTAGTTGATTTTTCCCATCTGGCTGCTCCCAAAGCGGCACACTTGGAACTGTCTAGGCAAGACCGGCATGTTGCACCTTAAATTACTGATAAACTTTCTCTCCTTGTTAATTGCAGGTCAAATTGACTGGCACGCCTTCAGGAATTCACAGAGTCGACTGGTTCTGCATTAAAGCCAAGCGGATCTAAAGCCTTGCTCCATCAAGCAGATCCTTCCGGCTTGCTGTGTGCCAGACGCATTGACACATTTTTGTGCCGATAGTCCCCATGTGGCATTATGGATTTAAGCCTCCCCCTAACTCTATAATCCACTATTCTCCCTTTCTTGGACTATTACTACTTGTAAATTATTATGATTTTGCTTGCTTTTGGCCCTACAAATTCTCCCCCTTTGGAATCAAACACTGAAAAGGAAGACATTAGTAGCACAAGGGAGGGTCAAACTTTGTGATTCTTTGTATGTGGAGTGAAATAGGTCACAAAATTTGACTCTCACATTACATAGACTAAGGTCCCCCAAAATATATGCATACATATGGTGGAGGATGAAATATATGCATAATTGGCAAATTAATGCACAAGCGAGTTTAATCTATATAATGCATGAAGAAAGCATATAAATACCAAAGTGAAATCAACATGATGATATCGGTAAAAATACCACATGTGGAAATCAATTTGATTTATACGACTTGCAATAGGTAGTGGATACTCGAAGTATGATGCTTAACTCCGGGGACTCCATTTTCCTTACAATGAGATTACTACACACATGATAAGCATGAAATAGTGTTAGTCTCAAAGCATCCAACTTATAGAGTAACCCCCCCTAAATTTGTGCATACAAGCATGGAATACTTGTAGGAGACATGCATATTGATTTTAGAATAAAAAATGCCACTTGAAAGATGACATCACATGAATGTGATAATCATTTTCAAAAGTGATATTCGGGTGAAATTATCTATAATTTGGACTTTGGCACATATTAGATAAACAATTATAAAACAAGCTATGTGCCATGCTCTTAAACAATTTAATCCATGTAGCTTTGCTCCAAGGGTTAAGAGTGAAACCAAGCAAGCCTACCATAAGATATACCTACTGTATGCAAGACAAAAAATTAAACATGCAAATGCATACCTAGGCATGAAAAGGAATTAGATGCTAATTGAGATTGCAAGAAATTAATCTAGTTACCTAACATAGGGAGGAGAATTTGGGTCCATAGTATTCACTAACCCACTTGGCAGTTACATGTTCTGTTGTGATGCACCCCATGAAATGCACCCAAACTTTGCCAAGTCTCCAAATTCCCCGAAGTCCATTGGACTTCTCACTTCCCCTTCAGGATCCAAATCTTCTTGGTGCTCTTCATGTTTGAAATAATTTCCTTTGGCACCCAAATACGTTTGGCCCATTGTGGGCTTTCTTGTTCACCTTGATGGCCACCACCTTGTTATTCTTCTTCTTCTTCAGGAGATAAGGTGTGGAGGCCTTCTTGTCCACCTTGTTGGTGTAGGTGTTAGAGAGCTTGCTTGTGTCCTTTTTGTTTTTCTCTTTCTTCTTAGCTCCTCCCCCATCCTCCACCTTGCACTCATAGGACTTGTGGCCATCCGTGTGGCATATGTAGCAAACCACGGTTTGTCCTTCATCAAGCTTCTTCACTCCCTTGACGGTGTTATCTTGATGAAGTTGGTCTTGCTCCATCTTGCCTTGCACTTAAGTCAAGTCCTTGGTGAGGCGAGCCACTTCTTGCTTGAGTTGCTCATTCTCCAATGTGACCTCTTGTGTGCATGTATCTATAACAACTTTCTCAACACAAACTTTGTTGCACAAGGGCGAGTCTAAACATAAATCATTGCAAGAAGTAGAGGAATCCTTTTTAGACATGTCAAAGATTGAACTTTTCTTTTTAGGTGTCTTGGTGGGGTTAGTACCGACAACTTCAAGATTTGTAACTTTATTAGTTAGCTCATCACAATGTTTGCACATGGTTTCCATTTTAGCAAGCAAACTTTTATAGACATATTGTCAGCTAGCTAACTTTTCTTTTCATTTTTTATTTTTCTTTACAATTTGCTCAACATTGATTGTGCATGCATTTGTTGTTGTACTAGCCTCAAGTTGCTCTATTTTAGTAGATAATTCAATATTGAGATTAGCAAATGTCTCATATTGTTCAAGCAAGGTTTTATATGCTTCTTGTGAACTATCTAGCTTTTCTTGCAACATTTTTAGCTTCTTTTGTTGACTAGTGCAACTTTTCGCATATTTAAGATTTTCTTGCACAAGTTGCTCATAAGAAGGTAGCTCATCATCACTATCACTATTATTGTCACTATCACTAGGGATAGACTTTTTGTTACCTCATGCCATAAGGCACACTCGTGAAGTGCTTGATGATGAGTGCTTGTACCCTCACCTCTTGTGATGGTCTTCTTCATCACTTGAAGAATCATCCCATGACCTTATTGATGTGAGGGCTTTGTCCTTGCATGCCTTCTTCTTTGTCTTAGGTGTGGGCTTGTTTGGACAAACTTCCACAAAGTGCCCCAATTCTCCGCATCCATAGCATCCTTTCTTCCTTTGCTCATTTCTTTGATTGGTGAAAATAAAATCTTGAATTTGGATTGGCACACCCTTGGCATTGAGCATTTAGATCATCTTCTCCACCTTGTTGATAAGTTTGATTGATTCTTCATCAAGGTCAGAGGTGGAGGAGGAAGATTGATTACCATCACTTGATTTTTCATCATCATCCACATCTTCTTCTTCTTCACTTGTGGTGCTTGAGCTTGTCTCAACTTGCTTGCCCTTCATCTTCTTGTGCTCACTACAAGCAAGAGCTTTGCCTTTGATTGATGAAGAGGCTTCTTCATGACCCATCTTACATGACATCTCAAATGCCACTATCTTGCCAATGACTATGGCCGGGGTCATGGTGCTCAAGTCCTCCATGTTGTGAAGGATGGTGATGATGCTTGCATATTTCTTTTGTGGTAGCACAGAGATGATCTTCCTCATGATGTCTGCAACACCTATCTTTGTTAATCCTATAGAATTCAGCTCATTGATAATTAGATTCAAATGAGAATACATATCATGAACAAGCTCATCATCATTCATTTTAAAAGAATCATAACTTTGTTGAGCTAGGCAATGTTTTTGCTCACAGACATTACTTGTGCCATCATGGAGCTCTTGTAATTTTAACCAAATTTCATGTGCCGTATTTAAAGTGAACACTTGGTTAAACACATCCTTGCTAAAAGATTGAAACAAGCAATTTTTAGCTCTAGCATTGAAATGAATTTCTTTTCCTTCACTCTTTGTGGGTTTATTGGGATTCTTAATGGGTTTCATCCTATCACAAGTGACTCTCCAAACACCCAAATCTACCACCTCAAGGTGACAAGCCATTCTAGCTTTATAATAGGGAAAGTTAGTGCTGTCAAAATGCGGAGGCCTAGAGGTATTTATCCCAATCACTCTAAAGAGCGTCGGCTCAACGATGGTGAAGCCAAAAATCCAAATTGAGCCAACCGGCTCCGATACCACATGTAAGGGACTGTGACGCCTAAGAGGGGGGGGGGGGGTTGAATGAGGCAACTTTAAAATTCTACTTCTAACTAAGGCCACTAATTCCACCTAGTCAAAACCTATGTAAAAAAGTAATCTATCTAAATATGCAACTACGGTTTTGCTAGGTTTGTTGCTATCTCTACTGCAAAAGAGTTATGCAATCTTGGTTCCAATCCTATCAACTAGCCTATCAACTAAGCTAGATAAGTAAAGCACACAACCAAGATAGCAATGTAAATGTGGAAGGTAAAGATGAGGTAGAGATGCAAACTCCCATCAATGACTCTAGTATTTTTACCGAGGTATTGAGAAGCGCTCAAGCTTCATCCTAGTCCTCATTGAAACCCCTTGCAAGGAATCCCTCGCAAGGGCTAAGCTCCCAATCGGGTAACTCCAAGGATAGCCCCAAGCCTTTTCCACGCGCAAGTGGGTCTCCGGTGTGCCTTCCGGCAAGCCTCTCCCAGACCGCTCCCCGCTGTCTTCACTATCAAGCTTCCGACAGAAATGTCATGGGCCTTGTTCCCTTCGGTACATGGTGGCGGCCACACCAAAAATGTGGTAGGTGTGGTCTCGCAAAAGTACAAGCCCCACTGAGTACAAACACGGTGCGTGCAAGCACTTGGGTAAGAGGTGTGCAAACCTCACTAAACACTAAGCCTAAACCTAGAGAAAGCGCATATGAGCATGGTCTAACTAACCTAAGCACTTCATAAAGCACCAATGATAATCACCAAGTGATCTTAAAGTTCTATGCATATGGAGAGCACCAAAGTGGTGTAGCAACACCCTAGTATCCTTCCCTTGCTCTCTCACACTTCAAATGGTCGGTTGAGGCATGTATTTATAGCCCCCAAGTCAAAACTAGCCATTGTGGCTGAGATCCTCTTCTCTGTGAGGTCACCAGACAGGGCAGTGACCGCAACATGAACTAGCTATTGCTTCACTTACAAGCGGGCCGTTGGGGCACTGTGCATAGGACGGTGCACCGCCACCCTAGGGGCGGTGACCAGGGCAGTGCCCAAGTCCTCAAGTCGCTGCTCTCTAGAATTTTAGGGCGGTGGCACTGCCACCCCCTATTGGTGAACTGCCACTTGATGGTGGTGACCAGGGCGGTGCACACATTGCTGTCTGGTGCCCCTCTCTCCTTCCAGCTACAACAGCCCTCTATTTGGTGGCACCGCCACCCCCTGGTGGTGCACCGCCATGCCTAGAGCAGTGACCAGGGCAGTGCACCCTCTTGCTGTTTCTTCGCATTTCTTCGTTGGGGCTTTGTCATCTTTGCGTCTTGGACTCCTTGCTTCTCTCCTAAGCTATCAACACTTCCTCCAATATCTTCTCTTGAGTGTTGATCAATTTCTTCATGTTCCAAAGTTGGTCCAAGTCTGTATTGCATCCTATTGGACTATAAAATAGACACTAGCAAACACATTAGTCCAATTTGGTTGTATTGATCATCAAACCCCAGAATCCAAAGTAAATGAGCCTAGGGTCCATTTTCCTTACACTTCCACAGTACATATACATATATAGATGTTTTCAATGGAACTAGAAGCCAGGACATGCGAGAGTTGAGCACCGGATCATTGAATGCTCTAGTACTTTTTTCGTAAAAAGAAAGAAAGAAGTTGTGCAGTATTTTGTCCATGTATTGTTAAGACACCAAACTTCCCAACTACATAATTCCTTTTCATGTTCAGTGTGGTTTCTTCCTTCAGGACTTGTTCGGCTATACCCCAGTTTGAGAGGATTGGAGGGGATGGAGGAGAGAATTTGGATTAGAGACTAATTGAATAAGACCTCAATGATATTGGACACAATTGTTTCTCCTGTTCTCTTCTACCAAGGCCATAACTCAGAAACATTATCTTATGGACTTCTAGAGTACAGTGAAGCAAAAAAATATAAGCATGTTGGCTACTTATTGCTTACCATAGCTGATCACCCTCTCTTGTGTGGTGTATGTATGAGATCATTATACTCCTCTCTACATTTTTTTAGATAATAAAAAGAAAAATCTAGATCACCTTAGTACAAACACAATGCGACAATGATCAAAATGAGTTTATTAAACAAAATCGACTCATAACTAAATTTGTGAAATAAAAGGCCATGCAAAGGACGCAAAGAGGTGCATAGCCGCATTCTCCAACTTGTGGCATGTCTCTAACACTGATTTTTCTTCTCCTCACACCATTGCAAACTGGTCCAGAATGGTAGCTAATGCATTCCCTGAATAAGAGCTATAAAAAAGTTTTTTGTGGACATTTGTCAACAACAATTTTATTCCTTGTTAGCCAAATAGACCAACATCACCTATCAATAAAAAGGATCTCAAAGTTTTATCTCTTATAGGATACCAATTATTAAATAAGTAATATACATTTAGGTGTGGATTAAGAGCAAGCACTATATGAATTGCCATCTAGAAGAGCCGAGCATAAGTGCACTCAAAGAAGAGATGTTGAATGATTTCTGGCTTAAAAAACAACACAAGACATATCTCCACTCCAATTTCTCCTTGACAATAAGTTATCTTTTTTTTGAAAATTCACCCTTTTTTAAAGAACCAAATAAAGATTTTAATATTCAAAGGTATCTTTGGACACCAAACTATTTGTGAAACTTTGACTCATTATTGACTAGGAATCTATACATTGAATTGACTAAGAAAATTCAATTCTTATGCACATGCCAACAAACACATCAAAACCCTATTGCAGATTTACATTCTACACTCTAGCAACTAGATGATTCCATTCTAGTAAATTTCTTACTCACTAATGCTCTTCTGAAGGAAACATTGAGTGGTATATTGTGCTTAGTACATCTACAACCTTTGCTTGTTTCTGTGTCCTACATTATACAACATTGGTTATTCATTTGGTTTTCAGAGGACAGTTATCCAACCAAGTATCTTATGAGAACCTTACTTGGTTACCATCATGTACTGTAAAACACTAAGATTCAAAAAGGTCTTCTTAACACCCATGAGACTCATCCAAAAATTAGAATCACATGCTTTCTTACAAACATGGGAAAGACATTTATCCTTCACATATTTTTTTTGAACAAGCTATTGCCAAACCCCATGTTCATTATAGAGCTTGAGCAACCACTTGCTCAAAAGATATTTTTTTGTATATCTAGATTTTGAATACCTATCCCCCTATTCTTTGGGTTGACATAAAAAAGGCCATCTTACTAGCCTGTATTTTTTTTTGTGTTGACCATTTTGCCAAAAGAATTTAGACCTTTAATAATACTATGTTTTCTTTAGTGCACCCCTAGAGGCTTGAATTAAAGAGAGCATAAACAGGGGTAGACTTGACAAAACTAAATTAATAAACTCTATTCTTGCCTCGATAGACAAATGCATGCTTTCCCATCCATCCACTAATCTAACACCCTCGGTGTTACATTGCACTATTTTGCTAAACATCGCATGAGCATTATGGTTTTGTGCATATGTGTATAACATGAGTGATAAAGCAATGTCCAGTCCTTGAAACATTTATATGAAACAGGAATCAATGTTACATTTCATGTCACTTAACCGAATTTTTGTCGAACAAAAATGCTATAGAAAGTTGTTGCGAACGGCGATGAAATATATGCAGTCGAGGACGTGGATATCTAGTTAGTACATCCCGTAGGTCGGAATTGGATTTTGACATGGAATCGTTCGATTCGATGTCGTTCGCGTCTGTTTCAGAAGTGGTCAACGAAGCCACTTTTGGTGAGCTATGTGGAGCGATTGGCTTAGGAGGTAGCGCGATGTCTTGACTATGGTAGATAGCTTGATGTACCCTCTTGCGCATCGAGCAATTAGTTTGGCATTCAGAGCTTGACGTACGAGTTTTCTAATTGCTTTAGAAAGCATGCACGACATGTGGCTTCGTTCTGGGCGCGGTCACCACCGCTGCTGGCTTGCTAGCACCCCCTGTCGCGTAGGCCATGCCCACTGGCATGCCGGCTGTGTCCCACCATCAAACCCACGCACACGCGCAGCTCTCGCACTGCGCCAAGGCCATCTACTCCACTGCCAGCCATGGCCTCCGTTGCTGCTCACCGCTATCACGGTTGGCTCGTTTTGCACGCCGAGGCACAGGCTTCATCGTCATGCCACCATGAATGCGACGTGAGCGGGCCCTGCGCTACTGCCTTGGCTGCTTGCTATCCTCGTGGGCGCGCGGGTCACCTCATCTACTAACGCGCTACGCCAGGATGCCGACCGTGCACCACCGCGCCATGCCCTGCTCTGCACTGCCTTGGCTGGGTGTGTGTTGGGTCTGCGCTACATGTCGCCCATCGCCACGCTGCTACTACTCCTTTTGACCCGCCTTGGCTGCATGCGCATGAATAGATCACCTGTGTCCCCGTCACCTCAGTGTCACGCTGCCCTGTGCTTGTCTTGTCCGGTGTTGGCCGTGGTGGCGCCATACCGTGCCTCGTCGCTTTGCAATAGCGGCCGTGTGGACGGCCGTCTAGGGCTTGTCCTGCATGTCTCACTGTCTCCCATTGGTGTATGATGCATTGACATCCACAACCGGGCCGAACCAATGCCGTGCCAAAGCCCCCTGTCTCCGCTATTGCCATGACCGGTGGGGCCACCCTTCAAATTCGCTGTGGTAACTATACCGTGCTTCAATTGGTCTTGCCCGTAGCTCCGCTAGGTAGCCAGCCCTCCAACCTACCCCACTGCACTGCAGTTCTTGCCTCACTATGCCTCAATTTATAATCACCGCGCCGCCGGGTCCTTAAGACTGGATGGACGCGCGCCATCGGCTAACCACACAACTAAGGCACACCGGGCCGATTTAGTGCACCACTAGCTCAGCCTTACCCTCCTGAGCACCATGCGCACCTCGGTCGTAGTGTTGCTGTCATCTAGCCACCACCGACGTGGCCGTGCCATCACCGGGCGCCATCGCAGAGTCGGTGTGCACGTAGCCAGCTCTGCTCGTGCCATCTCTAGCCGTATCATCGATGCAAAGGTAATCTTGGGTAGTCACTGGAGCTCACTAGCTTCGTTGTTTGCTCTGTTTTTGTTGCCACTCACGGGAACATGCCCACCATCGTAGGAAGGGAGCCACCACCAGGGAGGGAGCTCGGGACTGCGTCTCCGCTCACCATATCACCCCTAGTCGCCGTGTGTTGTCTTCGAGGAACTCATCGGCCCCTTAGCTAGGCCTAGGAGGTTCAGGTGGTGCCGACATGGTCGCTCGGTGCCTGCGGCATCGCGCCAGTCCACGCGTGGCTGCCAGGGGCTTTGCCATGAGGAAGATTGAGAAAGAGGAGGGTGCTGCTGAAAAATTGTAGACTAGTGAAATAGTGTCACAGAGTTTGCTGTGAATACCGAGTCAATCAGGGGTGTCCATGCATATTTGCCATCGCACGCGGGCCTCTCCCATCATGGGCCGTTGGCCGGCTGGGTCGCGGCTCCGCGTGGGCCATGCTGTGGCCTGCTGGCACACGCGGGGAGGGAGGACGGCTGGGCCGCATGTGTGCGCGCGTGGGCCACGCTGTGCTGACGCACAGTCGCAGGCCAGGCCGCGTGTGTTGGGCCACGAAACCAATGTTTCGGTTTCTGAATTTCTAGGAAATAGACATGTTTATTTATTTGAGTTATGAATTGAACTTCGATAAATCGTAGTAAATTACGTGGTTGTCCAAAAATAGTGAGACTAATTTTGTTAGGTTCGCAAAAATACCATCTATCTGTTAGTGTAGTAAGTTGATAGTTAGCTGTTACAATCATAGGCTCATAAATTCTAATTAGAAAGCTTAGTATTATGTAGATTAATATTTGTAAGAAATCTTGTGGCAAATCGGTAATAGTTTTAGCTTTAAAAATTTTACAGTAGGTTTCCGAGGATGTTATGTGCTCAATGTAAATTTTGTAGCATGAAAAGGTGTCGTTAAATAAAGTAGCTATTACCCTTGTTTATTGGTATATAGCGTAAATCGGCGTTAGGAGTGAAAATACCGATAGTTGCTGGAATAACGATGAATGCCTTACTTGATACTTGTTGTCGATAGCAATAGATAATTGAGCACTGTGGTCGATAGCACTAGCTTAGTAGTTAAATCGATGTACTTCTATTTTAAGAGCTGCTGTTGTTATATTATTAAACATTGTATCATCATTTGATGTAGATCATGAACTGGTAGACTTCGTGCCCGTCGGTGAGCCAGAGTACGATGAGGTGATCGAGGAGTACGCGGAGGAGATCTTCACACAGGAGGAAGCCCAAGAGCCTGTTGGTGCTAACCCTACTGACCCAGCGCCTGCCCAAGGCAAGCCCGGCGCATAACCCCTATTTTTAATAATCACTGAATATATATATGATGTGCATTTACGTTACATGCATTTGATTGAAACTACATGCATAAATATATTTACCTATGAGTCCTACTAGTACAGGTCAAGTACCTGCAATGCTCAGGATATCGGTAGCGTGAGTAACCTACCGTTACGGCTTGTCTGTGGTTTAGCACCGTAGCAAGAACTGAAAGTGGAAAAGGAGAAGAGACAACCTTGATTGCTCAACCCTTGCTTGAAAGTAGAATAGGTGCTTATATAGATTGGCTAGATGAAAACTTAATATGGCTGATAATAATAATACATAAATAAGGACTCACTATTAGTATTGCTTTCTGCTAAAGAAAACAAGCAACCCATAAAGCCTATCATATCCTTTGGAGTCGGGAAAGTATTCCCACTAGTCGGGTAAGTCTTGTGAGTATATTATGTACTCAGGGTTTATTTACCCCTATTGCAGTAATACTTGAAGAGTACCGTTGTGTGGAGGATCTTTCTGGTGGGCTCAGATGGAATCCTCGCCCCTACCGCAAGATGTTATTTTTAAATTCTGTTGTTTATCATTCCGAACTCTAGTATTTGGTATTGTAATAATGTACTTTTTAAGAAACTATAATGTATGAGATGTACTTGTGTTGTAACTCATTCTCATTATTGGATCCTTGGGAAAAATGTGGATCTTTTGGATTCTCCCTCGGGGTGTGCCCGACGGACACCGCTCGCTGTAGCTTGCTTTTGGGGTGCTTAGTGTCTGGTGGAAGACGAGCGCCTCCATAATTATGCTATTTTGAGCGGTTCTGCCATAGTTGGCACTAGAGCCAATAATGGCCACGAGTTTCATCACCCTTTTCCAAAACTTAAAAATTTGACCAACAAAAGCTTTGCTAAAATTAGGATGCGATTACATTAGGTAAATAAGTATAAGCCCTAGCAATATGGTATATCTAGGATAGCGGCACTAGTTTTATCTAGTCAATTTTCTGCAGGTACACTGACTTACGTTGCGTAAGAAACCATTTAGTATACAGAAAATGAGTGTGCGACGTGCCAAAAATTTTATGAAGGCCTCTATATTCCGGCTAGAGTCGTATAGGTCGAGCATGCATCATGATAATAGCATCTTACTTGAACTAAAATCCCCGTTCACGTATAAGTGAGTAGTAAATTGGTAGGACTAACTAAATGAATGCTTTAATAAATGTGTTGTCTTTTCCCCTAATTCCTTGCTTTGGATCCAAGAAGGTGTTCTAATGGATGGTTAGTCTCTCTTACAGATGAATCTGAGGTCTAGATGTGGGAGCACTAGTTTGGGGCGGCTCATGAGGGCCAGGGTGACAGTGGCCGGGCCATTGAGCATGGCAACGGGGGAGGTCAGGAGGTTCCACCTCTGGCTCCTCATCCTTTCCCACCGCCACCACCGCCGCCGCCGATGACTCCCACAGAGATAATGGTGGAGCTATTGGCTGCTCGCCAGGAGTCCGCTGCTGCTCACCAAGAAATAGCTCGTGCCCTAGACATTATGGCGTAGGCTATCGCGGGACTCGCTAGCGGAGGCCACGGGGGTCACGGTGGGAACGGGGGTGGTGCTTGCTGCCCTAAGGGATAGTCCTCTTATCAGGACTTCCTCAAGACTCATCCACCCACCTTCACCCCATCTGATGAGCCTCTAGAGGCGGAGCACTGGCTTTGCACCATGGAGCAGAAGTTTTGGCTGCTCGGAGTGACCGACGGGCAGAAGGTGTACTTTGCGGCCCAGCAGCTTTTGGGGTCCGTAGGTGCTTTGTGGGAAACCTTCCAGGCCATGGAGCTGCTGGATCATCTAGCAACATGGCAGGAGTTCTCCACCGCCTTCTGAGAGTTCTTTATCCCTGCTGGTGTCATCAACCAGAAGGTGACAGAGTTTCTAGAGCTGCGCCAGGGGAACAAGACAGTAATGGAATATGTGACCCAGTTTAATCACTTGGCTCAGTATGTGGGCAGTCAGGTGGATACTGATGATAGGAAGTGGGAACGTTTCTTTCGTGGTCTAGCTCCTCTCCTTCAGGAAAAGTTCTACATGGTGAACTATTAGACCTTTGGGGCTCTGATGAATGCCGCCATTGCTCTTGAGGGTTTTCAGCAGGCATCTCAGGCTAATTGGAAGAGGAAGCGGGTGGCAGCTAGATCCTCCAGCCACCCTCACACACAGAAGATACAAGTTGTTAGGCAGGGGCCCTATCAACCATTTGGTGGGCCTCTGTTCCGGTCACCCCGGTAGACATCGTAGACTTCCTCTACTCCGTACCATGCACCTCCACAGCAGGTGCAGCCTCAGTAGTCTCAGGGACAGTAGGTCCTACCTTGTCATGGGTTCGGGAACAAGCATGGTGTTTGTTTCAAGTGTGGCAAGGATGGCCACTATGCTAGGGAGTGTCCCCGACATCAGCCAGTTCAATCATCTCAGTCGTCCACAAATTACAGGCTTATCAAGAGGACCATCATCAAGAAGAAGGTGCCCAACAGATCTGGCTAGGTGCACTTCACGAATGCTCAGCAGGTTGTGAAGTAGGAGGTAGTTATGGCTGGTATGTTTACCATCGACTCCCATCTAGCTTTGGTGTTGTTCAATTCTGGTGCATCACATTCCTTTATGAGCATGTGGTTTGTAGAGCGGCACAACTTACCACTTATGGCTATACCGTATGCCTATAAGATCCATACTATGGGTTCTCAAATGTTCATCAATACCCACATGGATACAGTAAGTTTGGTATTAGCCACCCACACTTATCGTCTACAGTTCATGATAATGCCTGGGCAAGGCATTGATACTATTCTTGGAATGAACTGGTTGTGGGTGTATGGGGTAGTATTGGATATGCAGAGGAGAAGTATGGAGTTATGGCTTCCTTCTTCTAAGGATAGGATGTCTCTTATTGTACCCTCAGATCTAGTCTTACCTGTTGCTGCCCATGCTGAGGCATCTCCTGATCTTACCTCCATCCCTATGATTTGTGAGTTCTCGGATGTTTTCCCTGAAGATCTTCTGGGGTTGCCACCAGGCAGAGAGGTAGAATTCTCTATTGAGCTTGAACCTGGTACTACTCCCATCTCTAGATGTCCGTACCACATGGCTCCAAGAGAACTAGCAGAAATGAAGAAGCAGCTGGAAGAGTTGATAGACAAAGGTTTCATCCGCCCGAGTTCTTCACCATGGGGTTGCCCGGCTATTTTTGTGATGAAGAAGGATGGTACCTTGTGGATGTGTGTGGATTACTGCCCTCTTAATATGGTAACAGTTAAGAACAAGTATCCCTTTCCCCGCATAGATACTTTGTTTGATCAGTTAGCTAGTGCCAAGGTGTTCTCAAAGATAGATCTTCGATTGGGCTATCATCAGATCAAGATCCGGCCACGTGATATACCAAAGACAACTTTCTCTACTAGGTATGGGTTGTATGAGTACCTAGTGATGTCTTTTGGTCTCACCAATGCTCCTGCCTTCTTCATGTACCTAATGAATTCAGTTTTCATGCCAGAGCTGGATAAGTTTGTGGTGGTTTTCATTGATGACATCCTGATCTATTCCAAGAATGATGAAGAGCATGCCCGACACCTCCGGATAGTGCTGACTCGACTAAGGGAGCACAAGTTGTATGCTAAATTCAGCAAGTGTGAGTTTTGGTTAGATCGAGTGTAGTTTTTGGGACATGTGTTGACACCTGAAGGCGTTTCTGTAGATCCTAGCAAGGTGCAAGATGTATTAGATTGGAAGTCTCCCAAGTCTGTGCACGAAATCTGTCAGTTCCTTGGTCTAGCTAGATACTATCGGTGTTTCATCCCTGATTTCTCTAAGATAGCCTAGCCCATGACCAAGTTGCTCTAGAAAGAAGCTAAGTTTGATTGGAACCCAACTTGTGAAGAAGCTTTTCAGTCCCTGAAGACCTTTCTGACCACTGCTCCCATGTTGGCTCAACCAGATATTGATAGACCCTTTGATGTATACTGTGATGCCTCGAGGATAGTGTTAGGGTGTGTGATAGCTTATGCTTTGCGCCAACTAAAGAAGCATGACGTGAACTACCCCACTCATGACTTAGAGCTGGCTACTGTGGTCCACACTTTGAAGATTTGGAGGCATTATCTGTTGGGCAACAAAGTGCATATCTTTACAGACCATAAGAGCCTCAAGTATATTTTCACTTAGTCTGAGCTGATCATGAGGCAAAGAAGGTGGTTAGAGTTGATAAAAGATTATAATTTGGAAGTCCATTATCACCTAGGAAAGGCCAATGTTGTAGTAGATGCTTTGAGCCATAAGTCACATCAGGTTGAGGAAATGCCCTTGTCTCTCAACCACACCGAGGTGCTAGCTCATATTGCATTGACCTCGGAATTGCTGGAGCAGATTATTTGGGAGCAGAAGGAAGACCTCGAAGAGATTCCTCACATTAGGAAGTTGATGGCTGAAGGGCGTGGCCCTCATTTTAGCATTGATGAGCAGGGGGTCATGAGATACAAGGATAGACTAGTGGTCCTACATGAAGTAAGATATCACCCAGTTTGTTGCAGAGTGTGACACTTGCGGTAGAGTCAAGGTAGATCATATGCATGCTCCTGGATATCTACAGCCCTTGCCCATCCCCATTTGGAAATGGGAGGATATTTCTTTGGATTTCATTATGGGTTTACCCTGCACCTCCATGGGCTTTGATTCTATTTGGGTCATTGTAGACCGTCTCACCAAGTCTGCCCACTTTCTTCTGGTGGATACTAAATACACTGCCAGGAAGTATGTGGAGATATACTTTGATTAGATTGTGACCCTACATGGAGTTCCTCTTACTATCATCTCTGATAGAGGGTTAGTTTTTGTCTCTCATTTCTGGGAGCAACTCCAGGAATGTCTGGGTACTCGTCTTCTCAGAAGCTCAGCTTACCACCCACAAACTGATGGTCAAACTGAAAGGGTGAACCAGGTGCTCGAGGATATGTTGAGGGCTTGCACCATTTCTTTTCCTAAGAAGTGGGATAAGTGTTTAAAGTTAGCCAAATTTTCATATAATAACAACTACCAAGAGAGTATCCGCATGGCACCATTTGAAGCTTTATATGGGTAGAAATGTAGAACGCCACTGAACTGGGTTGAAGTAGGAGACCGTGGGTACTTCAGGCCTGATTTCATAAAGGAGGCTCGAGAGAAAGTAAGTATTATTCGCAACCACTTGAAGGCAGCTCAGTGCCGACAAAAGGGTTACGCAGACAAGCAAAGAAGGCCCTTGGAGTTTGCAGCTAGGGATTATGTGTATCTCAAAGTATCTCCTATGAGAGGGGTGCATCGGTTTGGTGTTCATGTCAAGTTAGCCCCTCGGTATGTGGGTCCATACAAGGTGTTGCAGCTGTGTGGACCTGTTGCTTATCGTCTCTAGCTTCCTAAAATTCTCTCAGCGGTTCATAATGTGTTTCACGTATCACAATTGAAGAAATGCCTGCGGGTTCCTGAAGAAGCTATGGAAATTAAAGGACTTCTGTTCCAACCTGATCTGTCTTATGTTGAGCATCCTGTGAAAGTCTTGGATGAGAAAGAAAGAGTAACCAGGAACCATGTGATAAAATTTTACAAGGTGCAATGGCAAAATCATTCTGAGGCAGAAGCCACTTGGGAATAGGAGAGCTACATACTAAAGCATTACCCCCACCTCCTCTCTGATTTGGATAGTTTGTTGCTACGCCAAAAATGTACTCCCCATCTCTTTCTCACACTAGGCACACAAAATCTCTGGTCGAGATTTTGTTTTAGGGGGGTAGATTTGTAACACCCTCGGTGTTACATTGCACTATTTTGCTAAACATCGCATGAGCATCATGGTTTTGTGCATATGTGTATAACATGAATGATAAAGAAATGTTCGGAACTTGAAACATTTATATGAAATAGGAAATAATGTTATGTTTCATGTCACTTAACCAAATTTTTGTCGAACGAAAATGCTATAGAACGTTGTTGTGAATGACAATGAAATATATGCGGTCGAGGACATGAATAGCTAGTTAGTACATCCCGTAGGTCGGAATTGGATTTCAGCACGGAATCGTTCGATTCGACATTGTTCGTGTAAGTTTTGGAAGTGGTCGACAAAGCCACTTTTGGCGAGCTGTGTGGAGCGATTGGCTTAGGAGGTAGCGCGATGTCTTGACTATGGTAGATAGCTTGATGCACCCTCTTGCGCATCGAGCAATTAGTTTGGCGTTCAGAGCTTGGTGTATGAGTTTTCTAACTACTTTAAAAAGCGTGCACATCATGTGGCTTCATTCTGGGCACGGTCACCACCGCTGCTGGCTTGCCAGCACCACCTATCACATAGGCCATGCCCACTGTCGCGCCGGGTGCATCCCACCACCGAGTCTGCGCACGCGTGTGGCTCTAGCACTGCGCGCCAAGGCTGTCTCAAGGCCGTCTACTCCGCTGCTGGCCATGGCCTCCATTGCTGCTCGCCGCCACCACAGCTGGCTCATTTCGCACACCGAGGTGCAGGCTTTGTCATCATGCCATTGTGAATGCGATGCAAGCGGGCCCTGCGCTACTACCTTGGCTGCTTGCTGTCCTCGTGGGTGTGCAGGTCACCTCATTGGCTAATGCACTGCGCCTAGACGCCGACCATGCACCGCCGCGCCATGCCCTGCTCTGCACTACCTTGGTTGGGAGCGTGCCGGGTCCACGCTACACGTCACCCGTCGCCATGCCGCTACTACTCCTTTTGACCCGCCTTGGCTGCATGCTCTCGGATAGATCACATGCGTCCCCGTCACCTCGGTGTCATGCTGCCCTGTGCTCATCTTGTCCGGTGTTGGCCGTGGTGGCACCATACCATGCCTCGTCGCTTTGCAACAGCGGCCGTGCAGACGGCCTTCTAGGGCTCATCCCGCATGTCTCATTGTCTCCCATTGGTGTACGATGTGTTGACATCCACAGCCAGGCCAAACCGATGCTGTGCCAAAGCCCCCTGTCTCCGCTGTCTCCATGACCGGCGGGGCCACCCTTCAAATTCACCGTGGTAACTGTACCATGCTTTAATTGGTCTTGCTCGTAGCTCTGCTAGGTTGATAGCCCTCCAACCTACCCCACCACGCTGCAGTTCTTGCCTCGCTGTGCCTCAATTTCTAATCACCGTGCCACCGGGTCCTTAAGACCGGACAAACGCGCGCCGTCGGCTAACCGCACAACCAAGGCACACCGGGCTGATTCAGTGCACCACTAGCTTAGCCTTACCCTCCTGAGCACCCTGCGCACCTCGGTCGTAGTGTTGCTGTAGTCTAGCCACCACCGACGTGGCCGTGCCATCGCCGGGCGCCATCGCAGAGTCACTGTGCATGCGGCCAGCTCTGCTCCTGCCATCTCTAGCCGTATCATCGACATAAAGGTAATCATGGGTAGTCACTGGAGCTCGCTGGCTTCATTGTTTGCTCCGTTTTTGTTGCCACTCACGGGAACACGCCCACCACCGCAGGAAGGGAGCCACTGCCAAGGAGGGAGCTCGGGACTGCGTCTCCGCTCACGGTATCACCCCCAGTCGCCGTGCATTGTCTTCGAGGTACTCATCGGCCCCTTAGCTAGGCCTAGGAGGTTCAGGTGGCACCGACGTGGTCGCTCGGTGCCTACAGCGTCGCGCTAGTGCGCGCGTAGCTGCCAGGGGCTTCGCCGCGAGGAAGATTGACAAAGGGGAGGTGCTGCTGAAAAATTGTAGACTAGTGAAATAGTGTTGTAGAGTTCACTATGAATACCGAGTCAATCAGGGGTGTCCGTGCATATTTGCTGTCGCACGCGGGCCTCTCCCGTCGTGGGCTGTTGGCTAGCAGGGCTGCGCCTCTGCGTGGGCCGCGCTGTGGCCTGCTGGCACGCGCGGGGAGGGAGGATAGCTAGGCCACGCGTGTGCGCGCATGGGCCGCGCTGCGCTGACGTGCGTCGCGTAGTTGCGAGCTAGGCCGCGCGTGTTGGGCCACGAAACCAATGTTTCGGTTTCTGAATTTCTAGGAAATAGCATGTTTATTTATTTTAGTTATGAATTGAACTTCGATAAATCGTAGTAAATTGCGTGGTTATCCAAAAATATTGAGACTAATTTTGTTAGGTTCGCAAAAATACCATCTATCTGTTAGTGTAGTAAGTTCACAGTTAGCTATTACGATCATAGGCTCATAAATTCTAATTAGAAAGCTTAGTATTATATAGATTAATATTTGTAGGCAATCTTGTGGCAAATCGGTAATAGTTTTAGCTTTAAAAATTTTACAGTAGGTTTCCGAGGATGTTATGTGCTCAATGTAAATTTTGTAGCATAAAAATGTGTCATTAAATAAAGTAGCTATTACCCTTGTTTATTGGTATATAGCGTAAATCGGCGTTAGAAGTGAAAATACCGATAGTTGCTGGAATAACGATGAATGCCTTACTTGATACTTGTTGTCGATAGCAATAGATAATTGAGCACCGTGGTCGATAGCACTAGCTTAGTAGTTAAATCGATGTACTTCTATTTTAAGAGCTGATGTTGTTATATTATTAAATATTTCATCATTATTTCATGTAGATCACGAACTGGTAGACTTCGTGCCTGTCGGGGAGCCGGAGTATGATGAGGTGATCAAGGAGTACGAGGAGGAGATCTTCACACAGGAGGAAGCCCAGGAGCCTATTGGTGCTGACCCTGCTGACCCGACGCCTGCCCAAGGCAAGCCCCGGCGCATAACCCCTATTTTTAATAATCACTGAATATATATATGATGTGCATTTACGTTATAGGCATTTGATGGAAACTACATGCATAAATATATTTACCTATGAGTCCTACTAGTACAGGTCGAGTAGCTGCTATGCTTAGGATATCGGTAGCATGAGTAACCTGCCGTTACTCGCATGTAGGTGATACAATGTGATCACTCATAATAAAATGATGGAAAGGTAAATGGTGACTGGGCAGGGAAATAGTTTGGGTATTGGTGGGTATAAAGGGTTGTGTCCTACGGCCAATAGGGCATAGCTCGGTTACACTTTGTCCCTATCCATGTCGATTAAGGACCGGTCATTGTATATGACTCTAGACAAGTCACAGATTATTGTCCCGAGCACATACTTGGGTATGGGCGTAGGGAAGGCTAGCTGCTCTCTTGTTGCGGATCTGGCTCTTTTCGGACCTACTGATGGGAAGAGGAGGTGGTGGAGGTCCTTACACCGCACTAAGTTCGGGACTCAGGGGTGGGCGCTTGGAGTCCAAGTTTGGACAGGGACCTAGACACCTAGGACAGGAGAGTGGTGGGTTAGTCCTGCTTGTGCCTGGGGTACAAGCGGGGTGTGTGTTTCGGGGCACCCAGCTGGGCACATTGATTCGTGAATCACCGGGCATTCTGGTACGGCTTGTTTGCGGTTTAGCACCGTAGTAAGAACTGAAAATGGAAAAGGATAAGAGACAGCCTTGATTGCTCAACCCTTGCTTGAAAGTAGAACAGGTGCTTATATAGATTGGCTAGATGAAAACTTAATACGACTGATAATAATAATACATAAATAAGGATTCACCATTAGTATTGCTTTCTGCTAAAGAAAACCAGCAACCCATAAAGCCTATCATATCCTTTGGAGTTGGGAAAGTATTCCCACTAGTCGGGTAAGTCTTGCGAGTACATTGTGTACTCAGGGTTTATTTACCCCTGTTGCAGGTAACACTTGAAGAGTACCGTTGTGTGGAGGATCCTTTTAGTGGGCTCAGACGGAATCCTCGCCTCTACCGCTAGATGTTATTTTTAAATTCCACTATTTATCATTCCAAACTCTGGTATTTGGTATTGTAATAATGTACTTTTTAAGAAACTATAATGTATGAGATGTACTTGTGTTGTAACTCGTTCTCATTATTGGATCCTTGGGAAAAATGTGGATCTTTCGGGTTCTCCCTCGGGGTGTGCCCGACGGACACCGCTCGCTGTAGCTTGCTTTCAGGGTGCTTAGTGTCTGGTGGAAGACGAGCACCTCCGTAAGTATGCTATTTCGGGCGGTTCTGCCACAACTAAGCCGTCTTTCAATCATCTTTGCAACATTTTTCCATTCTCTGTTATTAACTTGAGATAAATCATCAGTAGACCATCATAATGTTTGGGTCCCCAAAACAGAAGATCTCACTGCAATGGAAATTAATTTTAAAACCTAATAATTGTTCAAACATACATAGAAGTAATTTCATGTTTCTTGCTTGTTTAATATCATGGTTTTGAAAATAGCACCATGTCATCAGCATATTGCAAGATAGCAAGTCCATTGTCTACCAAATGGGGCACTACCCCTTCTATTTGACCATCTTCCTTGTCTCAATCTTTTTTGTTTGAAAGTAAGGTCCCCAATGATCATTAACTTTGATACCCACATTTCCTCCTTGTACGAAAGATTGGATCAAACTACACCATTTCTGCTAGAAACCTTTCATTCGAAGAGTTCATTGTAAAAAGTCCCCATTTCACTTTCGCATAAGCTTTTTCAAAGTCAATTTTGAATAACAACCTATTTATCTTTATTCTTGTGTAACTCATGTATGGTCTTATGTAATATTATCGCCCCTTCCATAATGTTCCTGTCCAGAAGGAAAGTCGTTTGGGATAGGTAGATTATTTTCTGGGCTATTAAAGTTACTGTATTAGTGGTCACCTTAGTAAAAATTTTGAAATTCACATTCAACAAACAAAAGAACTGTATTGATGAATTTTTTTGCATCAATAATTTTTGGTAGTAAGATAAGAGTTCCAAAATTTAAACTATGAAGTCGGAGAGTACCTGTATGAAAATCTTCGAACAGAGAGATTAAATCCTTCTTTATAATGTTCAAGAAAACCTGATAGAATTATGTAGGGAAACCATCAGGACCCAGAGCCAAATTATGATTCATTTGAAAAATAACATCCTAACTTCTGCTTTAGAAAAGTTTTGTATTAGGATTGCATTTTCTAATGCTGTAACTCGAGAAATATCCTATGTGCGAGACTCGTCCATTGTCACATAAGAGGGTTCATGATATCTAAACGGGCTTTTATAATACTTAGTGATATACTTTTTAAGTTCATCATCACACTTAGTATACCCTCTTCCTATTCTAATTGAAACATACGAGTTTTCATATGTTTCCCATTAGTCACTAAATGAAAGTATTTAGTATTAGCATCTCCTTCCAATAATGTTTGACCTTTGCTCTTTGGTACCATTTTAGTTCTCCTCTGGCAATAGGTGGGATAGTCGTTCATTTAAGACAAGTTTAAGATTGAGATATTTACCTGTATGGCCCTCGAAAAAATACATCTTCCATATATGTCTTATTTTTTTGAACTTACCTGTATGGCAACCAAATGAAATTTTCTTCCTTCTATGACCTTCCGTCCGTTTTTGGCACTTGACGATGTTAAGTCAAGGGTAAAATCACAATTTTACCCCTACAAAAAAATGCAGTGTTTTATTTGTCAGCTTTACATTTTAAAACTTATTTGCGTAATATTACTCCAAACTTACCTGTACATTTTAAACTTATTTACATAATGTTACTCCAAATGTATAACAGACAAATAAAACTCTGCATTCTATTTTTTTCCATCAGGGGTAAAATGGTCATTTTACCCTTGACTTAACACCATCAAATGCCAAAAACGGACGGAAGGCCATAAAAGGAAGAAAATTTCGTTACGGGGTCATTTAGGTAAGTTTTTTTTTAAAAAAAAAGGAGAAAAAAGTATTTTTTCGAGGCCATTCAGGTAAATAAGGTTTGGTTCATTCTCATCTAAAGGTCCGAGCTCTGCTTTCTCATCTAACTCGTCCAACTTATTCAAAAGTTGTTTTTTCTCTTTTTATAGGCACCACTGACATTTTTAGTCAATCATCTACATATAAGCTATTATAGAAATTAATGGACAGGGAAGATTAGTTTCAACTACATAATATTTATTATTCTTCCTGTTCTAGAAACTACTTACGAAAACTATGGATTGAGACTGCCCTAATATAATTTTACTGTACTGTGAAACTACTTAAGAAAACCATGGATTAGGACTGCCCTAATATAGTATACTGTACTGTGAAACTACTGAAGAAAACCATGCCACATGATGGAGAGAGGGACGCAGCACATTTCAAGCAAAAACACCTGCAACATGCCTTCTTCCTCCCCTTTTGCACTTTTGGCTTTCTTGGGATCACATTCACATCCATCGGCAGTGTCCGCGGAACATCAGAACGAAATAATGTGCGCAAAGCAAAAGGATAAAGCAGCCTAGAAGGCAGTGACAGCGGTGGCGTTGGATCCAATGCAAGGCCGAGCGGCCTGCCATGCCAGAGGTACTGATAGCAGTAGAAGAAGACTCTAATGGTCCAGCCAGTCCTCAACATTCCGTTCCTCGCACACAACCAAGAAACGCACAAGATCAGCAGCAAAACCACAGCCCACATCATCCCTGACCAAGGACTGACAATGAATCTATCTGAGGTTACCATCAAGCATCAGTTCTGCTAACGGCCAAGCTACATGATGTCACATCATCCCTGACGCAGCCCAGAGCAAAAACCCATGCAATGCAAGTTGGCTAGTCCTTGAGATAAGGGTACTGTTTGAAATGCAAGTTGGCTAATCCTGACGCATCCCTGACTTCCAAGTTTGAAATATATTCATCTTCATATCCAAGGAACCTATGCAATGCAAGTTGGCTAGTCCTTGAGATAAGGGTACTGTTTGTTTCAGTGTTTTTAACCCTGTAACCGTTTGCGCCGCTATCGGTTGTCGTTATTTCGTGATTGTTTATGCGGCAGCGGGACTGTTCATGGAGGGATGGGATACGGGCGCGTGAAAGGTCGTTACCGTCCATCTCCAGGTGTTATCCATTTATACTACTCGCTGGTCGCATTTTCCCTCCGCTCGCTCGTCACGTGCGGCAACCAAACAAATCGTGTTTTTCATTACAAAAGTGAAACAGGTAGCGGTGGCAACTCTTTCCATTTGCGCCCGTTACCACTCCCTACGTGGAACCAAATAGGTTCGGTCATTGTTGCTTAGAGTACTCCAGGATTACAATATTACTATGACTACAAATATTTTTTCTTTAACAGCCTCCCTCGATCATAATTTGTTAAGCAAAAATTGTTTCAAAAATCTTCTAACTACTCCCTCCATCCTAGAACACAATGCATTATGGCTTCTAAAATTTATACTAAGATATATATATGAGGCATTCTATATGGATGGAAATACTGAGTGGCGCCTTATGAGGGAGCAAATGCTTAAGAATTAGGCATGTAGAGTTCCACCTAACATCCATACCCAAACCAAATTTTCTTGGCTCAACACTAGTAGCAATGTAGTAGCTCTTATATGCAACAATTCTTTGGTTAGAAGAGTTTAAGAAAGATATTGCAGTCCTAAATGTTTCAATCAAAGGCTTAACATCTTGTAGGTCCTCCTTAACGATAATATTGATAATGTGACAAGCACAATGCTGATGCAAAACAACTCACTAACACTAAGGTATCTAGACAGTATAGGTTCAAGTTTGTCCAGGGCTGATGCATTGTCTAAAGTAATAGAAAACATTTTTTCAGACAAACCATAATCAGCTAGAACATATGCAACATGATCATCAACGTTCTGTCCATTGTGGGACTCATCAATAAGCCTAAGACCAATCATCTTCTTCTCTAGTTGCCAATTAGAGTTAATGTAGTGAGCAACAAGCCAACAACACTAAGATTGTCCTCCTTGGCATTACTTGACCAAATGTCAGAGGTAATACTAACAGAGGTAATACCAACTGAACTGAAAGACTCAACAAGCTTAGCACGACAACCATTGAAGTACTTCACAAAGTCTCTAGTGGTGGTTTGCCTAGAGACAAACAAAAACAGGGTTATGAGCAATCTTAATATACTTTTCAAATGCCTCAGTTTCACCCATACAAATATGAACACCAAGTCTAGCAATCAATCGACAAAGTTGAGTATGAGCAACCTTGGGACTGTACTCCCAATTATACATATTACCATTATGATTAAAAGAAATTTGGGACTAAGACATGTGAGTTTTTTCACGCCTCTTAACGCATTGATCCCTATGCCATGCGAGGTGGCTAGTGCCACCACTAGAGAGAGCTAAGTACACCTTAACACAATGGAGACATTATTTAGCTTCATACATGACCTTATTACCACTTACTGTTGCGTAAATCAATTACACAAGCATCAAAGTTGAACACAAGTCCAAGTTGTATTCATTCCATAATCGCACTGTACATGTCAGAGGGGGTATTTATAGAGGTCCTAGCCTTCGTATCTACATATAAATGACCATTTTACCCCTCTATCTAATTGATACAACCCCTTCAAACTGCAGGGGCAAAGTTGTCTTTATTACTATTCTAGGCTTCATTCTTCAACTTGTACTTGCCAATCTTTGTTGAAAACGTTGTCTTCAGATTTAGCCCATCCTTGCCTTGTCTTCTTTTGACTTCGCTTTAAGCGAAGTCAAAAGAAGACAAGGAATCTGAAGACATCTTGTCTTCGCTTCTGACTTGTTTCAGTCTTTTCTTTATTTGTAGCGAAGTCGAATCCTTTTGGGTGATGTCAAAATATCATCTTTACTCTTTGTTTTCCTGTAGGCAAACTTTGTTATAGAAATTACAAATACAACTCCGAAGTTCTAGGGCTGAGTTTTATGATGAAGTCAAATCCCCAACTGCAGCCCATGGTGGGCGAAGGCCTACTCCAAAGGTCTGAATCCTATGAAGATTTGATTTGAAAACAAAGACAGAAAACACCATCCTGAACTTTAGAGTTGGCCGTTTATATCCATTAGACTATGAACAATTGCTCTTTTGAACCATAACAGTCGATTTTGACCGGCGAAAGTTGAACCGTCAGGTTTGACCTAAAGCCGCCTATACATACTGCGCCCTCCCTCCCCCCCCCCCCGGTTTCATCACTTCATTGAAGACAGGGAGGTGCTGCTCAATTTTTCCTTGAAGCAAAGTCAAATTTGTTGCAAAGACTTAATCTTCTGCGAAGTCTTGAGTTTGAGTTTTGTCACTTGATTTGCTAAGGTTAATTCAAATTTGCTAAGTTTGTTTTTATTTTTGTTTAGTTTTATTATTGAAGTTTTAGTGATATGTTTTGCTTTGTGTTTTTCTTATTTCAGATGTCTGAGCAAGAGAAAGTTGTTTTTGAAAATTCTCCTACTGAATCAAATCAGTCTTCGGCGAAGATGAAGTCAGATGATGATTTGTCGGATGTTTCTACATCTGAGTCAGAGTTAGTAGGGATGACACAAAATCCTTGAAGTTTGGTAAAACATTGATGGATGAGAAGGAGCTGAATTGGATGATTACTAGTCGTATGGTAGAAAGGGCCTTTGTTCATTTGCCCAAGGATGAGACAATTCCTAATCCGAAGCCTCATGAATGTGTGGTTTTCAGAGTTGAATTTAGTGCTGGACTTCGTATGCCCTGCCAACATTTTCTTGAGGAAGGTTTGAAGGCATACAACCTTGAAATGCATCACTTGACTCCTAATGGGATTGCGAAGATTGCTTTGTTTATTTGGGCAGTAAATTCTCAAAATGTGAACCCGGATATCAAAGCTTTCTGCGCTCTTCATGAAATGCATACTCAGTTTAGGAACAAAATGGTTGAGGGGAAGAAAGTTATCAAATATTTTGGTTACAGTAGTTTCAAGCCTGCCCTGGAGTGCCAAGCAAATTCCTCCAGCTTCTAAAAATAAGTGGAACAAAGACTGGTATAGGTATTGGCTCTATCATTTGGTTCCACTTGTTGAAGAAAGAGATGAATCGAAAAAGATGGTCAAGAAATACCCGTTGGCAGCGAAGATGGGAAATAATGCTTTTGAATGTAGGTCTATTTTCGTAGGTTCGAAGAACTCAAAGACTTGTGAAAAGGCTTATAAGTTGGCTGCCACTATGCAAGGTGCTAGGGACCTTTGTGTGGAGTACCTTGCAGGCTCGGGTGTGGCCTCTCAAAAAGGCTAGAGTTTTGTTTGTTTTCATAAGAAAACTGTCTGAGGGAAAGATTACTTGTACCCTGATAGCGAAGTTGTTCAGGCCTAAGAATTTTTTAACTGATGAAGATTTTGTCTCCGCTGTTGAAGTGAAAGCGGTTGCAATTCTTGGATTTTTTTAAGAAGGAGAAATATTTGATGGAAAAGATTTTGGGGACAGATTATAAGTGCTTAAATAGAGTTTTAAGTTGCAAACATCAAGTATGGTGAAAGGCCACCACCAGCTTATACTTGTGGTGCAAAGCCTTGTATAGAGAATATTAATGTTATGAGGAAAAAGAGAGCTGGGCCCAAACTTACTAAGAAGGTAAGTACGAAGAAGAAGACTGCTACTGCTACCTCTGGTTCTGGTGAAAGTGGTGAGGCTAAGTCAAGAGAATTTTAGTCAACAGGTTCGTGATGAAGAGGTGAGAATGATTAGTCTAGTCTTTAATTCTAGTGGGTTGACTCCGCTTTCATCTTATTTCTAGAACTTTGGAGCTTCGCTGGAGTCTGGTGCTGGGGCTGGCGAAGACACTTTGGCTTCATCGCCAGTTATTCCAGTAAATTCTCCAGCGACTGCTGCTTGTTGATGCTCCTATTGAGAATGTTGGTGCTACTACTAGAAAACAATTTGAAGAAGGTGAAATTCTAACTATGGCTTCCTAGGAAACTGCAGAGCCATCGTCAAGGTTTGGTGCCCAAACTCCTCCTGTTACTGAGTTGGGTGATGCAGATGCTCGTCTTGGCGCTCCAACTCTGCCAATTGTTGAGGCCCAAGATATGGATGTTGATATTAGTTGCGATGGTGCTCGTGTTGGCAGAGGTGACTTTAATATTTCTAAAGATGGAGCTCGTGTGTCCAAAAGTCGCAACGGGTACTTTTACGGCTACTCTTGACTTTGATGAATCTGAGGATGATGTTTTTGATGAGGAAACTACGGGTTCTAAGGCTGCTCACTTGACTCAGTCCACTATAAATGTTAATACTAGTGAAAAGGTTGCCTGTCAACTTGAGAAAGGCATTTCTACAGGTTAGTTTATTGATTTCTTTGTTCATTGCTTTTACTGTTTGATGTATGTTTATTATTTTTGACTTTGTTTTTGTTTGTGGAAGAATTTTTTCCTGATTCTTCATCTCAAAAAGAGACGACCGTAGATGTTGGAAAAATGAAGGAGGTGGTTTAGTGTGGCAGAACCGCCCAATTTAACCTAATCCCAAGTATACTTGTCAGCCATTTAACACTAAGTACACCAGAGGTCAAGTTAAACCCGGTAGTCTGTCGAGTACATCCCACGGGAGGACTAAAAAATCCACGTTTTCATCAGGACCATAAACAAGTGAATAAAGCTTACATCATTTATTAACCATTTCATACATCACAACATTACATAAAATCAGAGTTAAAATAGATTTCATAAAAGCAGCAGAAGAAAGATCATTTTACAAAAGTAGCGGAAGTTAACAATTTTGAATATTGAAGCAGAAGTAGAGATGGAGGAGTAAAACTTCTACAATCATGGTGACAAAGGAAGCCTCGCTGAGCCCACTAGGAGGTATCCACACACAACATTCAGCTCTAGCAGGCACCTACTTCCTGAAATAGGGGGAATAAAACCCGGAGTACACATTGTACTCCGCAAGACTTACCCGACTAGGTGGGAGTAGTCTCCCGACTCTCAAGGATATGCGAGGGCTATTTGGCTAGCTGTTTAGTTGTTTTGCGGAGAAGCATTACTAATAGTGCATCCTTATATTCAAAGTTTTAGTAGTCACATCAAGTTTATTACTTAGACATTCTAGGTAAGCGCCTAAACTGCTTTCAAGCATGTGGTAAGCAACCAAAGCATATTTCATGATCCAGCAATAACCATATCATCATCTCTAGGTTCTAGTTGCATTAACTACGATGGCAGTGATATGACAAGTGGTATCCATATCCAAGGAGGGTGGCGATTGCAATCGATGTACATCCAGCTAGGTAATCCCAAACACACGCCTGTACTTCTAGAAGGAGCAAGTTCAAGGCTACTGCTCCCATCATACAACCAAGGCCTGAAATGACCTGACCACCCCCGGGGAACCCACCCTATGAGGCCCACCCCATGAACCGGCAATGGGTTTCCCCATCATAAGTTTTACCATGGACATTCCTCGTCCCAAAAACAGCTGTTAGAATGGCCAGAGAACACTTCGGTGAACATTTTGCGCACCTTAGTTGTAAGAAAATACTTAGCTTCATGGTCAACTGTAACTCAGGCCCCTGTTATGTGTTTGGTACCTTCAAACTTGTTACAACGCTACCAATGGTATGGTCCTTAATCGACACAGGTGGGAATAAAGCAACCAAAGCCTTGCTCTATTGCTATAACTAACCACATCCAAACCAAAGTCCACAGTCCCACCCAGTCTCCAATTATTATCCAGCACCTCAAGTCCATGTGATAGTAGTAGC
Source organism: Miscanthus floridulus (assembly GCF_019320115.1). Classification (NCBI taxonomy): domain Eukaryota; kingdom Viridiplantae; phylum Streptophyta; class Magnoliopsida; order Poales; family Poaceae; genus Miscanthus; species Miscanthus floridulus. Next base: position 75,517,061 of record NC_089581.1, read on the forward strand.
AGAATAGCCATGACCTATCTCTCGCGAGTGACAGTCCATCACCTGACTTCTACCGTAGGTCCTATAGCTTGGCATACTACATGATTCCTATCATACTAGTAGGACTCATAGGATAGAACATTTATGCTGGTGGGTTTCAACCAACTCCTGCAACTTAATTGTAACACCACTAGTGTTTGAGCTTGCTTAGCACCGAGATTTAGGTACGCGAGCCAAACAAGTTTTTAGGTTTAGAAATTTATAACGCACGGGAAATGATAAGTGAATCTTATGTGACTCACTTTTGTGGACTCAAATAAATATTCAAGTTAACTTACTTGGTGCATAAAAGTGTTAATGAAAATCCTAACAAGAAACATGGGATACGTCATTTTAATTGTTTGGCACAAAAAACAATTTATGTAAACAAAAATAAAATATAACTTGTGTGTAGTACTTAAGTAAAGATGACGAGCAAGTGGTGTAGTTGAAGATGCAACTTTAATTTGTGAAAAATGTTATTAACTAGTGCTCTTGGGAGCTCAAAAATCAAATTTGAAGTTAAGATGAGATCTTTTTGTTAAGACGACAAACACTTGAACTTACATTTAAAGTAGTATTTTTGGCAGTTTATTGTGGGCTAAATAATTAATTAATACTTAAATATTTTGTTCCTATGGATTACTATAAGGTATGGACTATTGCATGAAATACTTGTTGGTAGCAGTTAATAGGGTGTAGGCCTTTTAAAATTTGTAACAAAAGTGTTAATGGCTATTAGTTCAAATTGAACCTTAACTTTTCTAAGTATGGGAAAAGTAGTAAGACAATGCTATCTTGACATTTAAATTCTAACTAAAATGTTTAAACACTAGATCCATGTTTTTGTGCCATTGGTTGCTTCTAAGTAAGCACTTGAGCATGGTGTAGGTCGAAGTTGTGTTGGATGTCACGTTGCTCGGGTAAAAATTGCCCAAATATCCTTAGAACACACTATGAACCATGATTTGGTGCTCAGTTTGTGAACCGGCATTCAATGTGACGAACTCATGTTGGCACCTCCCTTTCTTCCTCTCTGGTCATTCTCTAGACGTGAGGTTTGCTTCGCCAGTTGGGTGTTAGTATCAGCTTTAGGTTAGGGGAATTAGTTGAACCTCGATCGTGATCGTTAGCAGCTTTTGCTTTGCTTTAAAATGCATGCATGTCACCAGTTGCTACCCTCTCGGCCTGAGTTCACAGTCATCGCGTGCATGGGCGCTGCTGGCATCGGGCTTAGGCTGTGGCCATGCTGCTGCCGCTGGCCAGCTCGCGCACCCGGGTGATGCCGCACAGCGCCTATGGCCTAGCATTGGCCGGTCTTGGCTAGCTGTGGCCTGGCTCCCACTACTATGTGTGTGTCATGCTCGGGTGGCTAGCCATGATGTCGTGCGTAGGGTAGGCCTAGGCTGTAGTGGTCGTTGCTTGGCCAATGTGGCACCCACCTCACCTTTCAATCCACCTATCGCGTTGAACCCCCGAGCGTGTTCCACTACTCGTCGCGCTAGGGCTAATGACCCCGGTCGTAATGGCGATGGGACACCTCCCTGCCTCGCGCTGCCCTGCTAGCCGATGCTGGTGAGCCCTGCTTGGGTCTAGCCGCTCTAATTCAAGCACATCGTGCTAAGCCCTCCACTGTATCATCACCTATGCGCATGTGCTCGTGTTGCAGCTATCGATCGGAGCCACCCATCTTAATCCGCTCATACTCACTTGTGTGCCTCTCCATGGCATGACCATGGCTTGAGCTGTACCTTGCCGCCCTCCAATTTGCCTAGCTCAGGGCTTCATAGTTCGATTCCTCGCACTAGTAGGTGGCATAAGAAGTCAACTAGGTGCCCCATCTTCCCCATGCCCGACCAAGCACTACTGGCCGCCAATTTGGCATTTTCTCGCTATCAGCCAGGTGTGCCGCCGTGCCAGTGAAATCGGAGCAAGGTCCAAATGGGTTCAATTGTTTGTATCCACGAGCTCGCTTTAACATCCTCTATCTGGTGCTCATGCCATTTTGCTAGGGCGCTTGCCGAAGACGTGGTGACGCATGGGTGTCCATCCCAGAGCACCGCCACCCCGGCGGCTCCCATGTGGCTAAGCCACCTCAGCACTCCTCCACCTCAACCGTCACCGCAGCATGAATTTTGGTGAGCTACAGGTGCTTACCCACTATCTCTACCATATCGATAGAACCTTAGGCTGCCGTAATAGTCACGTCGCCACCGTGAATAGCTGCTCGCTACTATAGCTTGTGACATTGCGCCTCTGAGTCCCTAACCGATGTCCATCCTTGTGCGTTTAGCCATAGATGGCAACCGACCCGCTAAATGGGTCCACATAGGCCTCTAGTGGCTGGCGTGGACACCCAGTGCCGCTGCTCGCCGCTTCGCCATGAACGGGATGGCTGGGGGTGCATGTGGGGAAATTTGGAAAATTTAGGGGGTTAAGTGAATACGTTAGAGAAAGGAAGAAATAGTATTAGGACCTAGCCGTGGTTCGAGAAAAGTCCGAGGGCTCATTTGCTAAAGTGCCAGCATGGGCTCCCCACCATGGGCCATCTTACGCATGGGCCGCGTCCCATGCTAGGCTACCGGGTCTGCTGGGCCGAATGCTTGCCACCGGCCCTTTTTGTTTTCTAAAGCATTTTCTAATTTAGTTTCTAAGGTAAACTTGTAAATTCAATAGAAAATTATGTAGTTAAACAAAAATTGTGAAACTAATTTTGTTAGGTTCCTAAAATCCTAATCCATCTGCCAGTATGTCTTGTTCACATAGTTTCATAGTATTTTCAGGAGTTATCTAATTAAATTGAGACGGGTAATATTATTAAAATATAAACTTGTAGGAATTTTTATGATTAATCAGTGCAAGTGTTAATTCTAAAACTTTCACAGTAAATTCCTAACATTATTAGGTGCTCACTATAATATTTGTAGCTCCATAATAATTAGATTGCTAGGGTATCTAAATGAGCCCTAGTTCAAAAATATATGTTTAATAAAAAAAATACCGAAACACCTTGGGATTTTAGAACTAAAACATTTTTCCAGAGGTGAAGCCTTACTTGACGATGTGGATACATAGACTAGTATGGTAGTCATTAAAGCTAGCTCATTAGCTTGTGGAGCGTAATCATATTTTTAAGAGTTGCGGTTACCATTGATTAATTGCGTCTCTGTGTTGCATCCACGTATATCATAATAGGAACAACGATGGATCATGGAGTTAACTGAAGTAGCAGAAAAGATGGTGCCTTGATGATTGAGTCACCCAATGGAATGCTAATCCTTGGTTATATCTTGCCCAGGGAAGCCCCGGTGCATAACCCCTATTATTCTGCACTTTATTTTATGCTTGTGCATTAAGTTTTAAGAAGTTGAATGAAACCACTTGCATATGTATATATATCCTTATCCTATGAGTCCTACTAGTATGTTAGGATTGTGTAGATTGCTATGGTATAAGATCCGGTAGAAGTCAAGTGATTACCTGTCACTTGCGAGAGATAGGAAAAAATATTATTGTTGTTATTATATTACTATCACATGGAATATATATGGGGGATAATTGGAGATCGGGCAGAATGGTATTTTGGATCTAGACTTGGTTAGGCATTCGAGCGAGGCTCGAATTGCACTTGTTCCACATGTGTCGATTGAGGACTATCTGTTGCTGTGGATGGTAGTCAGGTCATAGACTTATTATCCTGAGCACATACTTGCTTATGGGAGCAGGAAGGCTCGTTATGCTCTTGTCATGGGTTCTAGCTCTTTCCAGACCGACTGATTAGAGGCGGGGAAAAGTAGAGGTCTAAGCACCATATTGAGACCAGGTCTCAAGCATGGGGGCTTGGAGTCCAAGTTTGGACGGGACCTGGACCCCTTGATAGGAGTGGAATGGGTTGGTCTTGTTTGCGCCTAGGGTACAAACAGGGCGTGTGTTTTGGGGTACCTAGCTAGGATATATTAGTTCGTGAATCATCGTTTCTGTGAGACGGTAACGACTTGGCTATGGTCTAGCACCATAGTAAGAACTGGAACTTGAAGGTAATAAAATGGTTCTCATTGCTTACCACCTGCTTGAAAGTAGCATAGGTGCTTACATAGAATAGATAGTTAATGAACTAATGATGACTGCTAATAAAACATAATATAAGGACACACGTTTAGTAATGCTTCCATAGATGCAATAACCCACAAGCCAAATAAGCCTTGTATATCCTTGGAGTCTTTTATTTTTCTCCTATTGGGTAAGTCTTGCTGAGTACAATCAAGTACTTAGGGTTCTATTCCCCCTATTGCAGGTGATCGGAGGATACTTAGAGCTGACTCTTGTGTGAGGAAACCTCCTGGTGGGCTCAGAGAGGATTCCTTTCACGCTACGATCATAGTGTTTATTTATAACCCTCCCTAAAGTTTTTATAAGAAAAGATGTAAAATCTGCTTGCATCTCTTGTATATCAATGTCCACTATGTTAATGCTCCACTATGTCATTAAATTAATCTTTGCTTCCTTTGTAACTCTAAAAATATTGTTATATTCTGCTATTATAATCAATTGAGGTAATATTCTAGTACTATAATAAAGTGATGTAAGAAATGACTTAAGAATGTTGTAAGCTTTATTCTCTCATTTATGATCCTGATTGAAAAATATGGATTTTTGAGTTCTCCCTTAGGGTGTGCTCGACGAAACTGTGTAGTTTAGTGTCCTCTCTTGAGTACTTACTGTCTAATGGTAGACAAGTACTCCTAGGAGGCATTAGATTAGGCAGTTCTACCACATTAATGCACAAACAATAGAATAATAAGTGCTCGAAAAATAGGGGTTATGCACCGAGGCTTGCCTAGGTAACTTGTATTATACTATGTTAGTATCCCTCCATCTTCAGGACATGATCCGACCATCTCCATCTCCTAGACTCAGTTGCCAATACACCATCTTTCCGCTTGACATCACATCCTTTAGTTGATTCATTGGTTTGCTATCATTCCTAAATGATATGCAATAATGCAGTGCATGCTTAAGTCAAACAAGCATAAGAAAGACATTTACAAACACTACAAGACAAGCAACACGTCATCACGGTGAAGGTAACTAAACGTTGGGGTTCAACTCTCATCCTTTCCTAGCGACTTACTTATGAGTTACTATTATCACACAAGCGAGCAAAACATGCCAACTACACTTCTACTTCCTAAACACACTTTGCCTATGCATCATGTAAAACAAGTAGTATAGAGAAACGTATATTAACCCTAATCTAAACACCTAATATATATACAAAAGCTTAAATAATTATAACCAAGGAATAAAAAGATGGCGCACCAAACATCTATTTTGGAGGTGAAAATTTTATGGAAGGCATATATTAACTAAACAAAGTTAGTGTATGAATTTCATAATTTCTGGATATGCAGATTATTTACTAGCATTTAATTAAGACTTAATGGTAATAAAAGCATGTGACACGTGATAAATCAATAGCTTAGGAAATATGCATTCATTGGACATGAAACTTTTACCATAGCACACACACATCAAGAACAACTTATTATAAAAATTTCACTGCATTTGCACTGCCCAAACATCCTCTATTAATTTATCAAGGAAAACATAGATTTGAAAATAGAGCAATAATTTTATACTAAAACATGTGATATTATATATCTAATGCATATATCTAGTAATGAGGAGTGCAACAAAACTAGTTTGGCATTTTTAGGATTTTTCTACAATTTACTATGAATTTTAAAGTTTCAGCCGATTTAAACATAATAGGTAAAGAAAAACACATTTTGCACCGAGAACCCTGTAATTTCTACTAATCTACTTGTAGGAAATAGTTATGGTACGCAACTGTTCATATGAGTCTAGTACTTCGCATCTAGACCCAAGAAAGAGCTTCTATTTCAATGCTCGTCCTTCTTCTTCTCAGGCTCTAGGAGAGCACGCATGGGGGAGCTAGCGGGCAGCCGATTCATCTGGCTAGGAACCCATCAGCGGCGAGGTAGAGGCTAGCAAGGGTTGCGGCACCCTCACCCACCCACGCCTAAGGGTGGCTCGGCTGGAGATGGCAGCCCAGCCACAGCTGATGGTAGCGGGTGCGTCTGTGGCCCGACGCTAGAAGCATTTTGGTGGCTCACTGAACACGCGGGTGAGCACGGAGGTGGCGCGAGGTGGCTACATGGCCAGAGAGGTAGAGCTAGTGGTGGCTAGCGGCCTTGTGTGAGATGGCTAGGAGTGGCGAAGATGGTGGCTAGGCATTGCTGGCGCATGCGTGTGCTCACACTGTAGCGGTGGTGGCGCAGCCGACGGCTCTCAGCTCGACCGAGGTGCACTAGGCAGAGAGGTGGATGAGGCGGAGGTGGTGGTGCCTGTGGTGGGGCACAAGGGAGCTCGAGGGCAGGGGAACAAGCGGCGGTCATGGGAGCTCGATGCGTCCATGGCAGACACTTGGCTTGGCAATAGCAAGGGGAGGGAGGGAGAGCGCTATAGGGAGAGCGAGGAGTTAGGCATGGGCTCACCTCCCCATAAAGCCTAGTGCAGAGGATAGGACAACATGGACGAGTAGGCGAGAAGGCCATGGGTAGCCATGGCACCACTATGCGCAATGTGGGCTATGCACGCGCGAGGTCAGAGCAGGGCATGGGCGCGGTAGTGGCCATGTGCCCTTCTTTGGCGCCCGGTGCTACGAGTTTGGTCGAGAACTGTGCCCCACATTGTATAGAAAAGATCTTCATGAAATTGTAGACTACAACATTGGTTAAGGGACAAAGGGCATTAGGGTAGCCGATTAGCGGATAATTAGGGTCAAAATTAGCAGTGTCAGTGAAAACACTAAGAAACTTTCTAAGTCTCCTAGGAAACAATATTTTATTCAAACTTTGAAGCACTAATTAACCTATCAAACATGTAAACTGAGCACCAATAAGCACTCCACAACAAAGTTCATAACTTGTACTAAGTTTTTCACATGGGCATATTTTAGAGTTTATTAATAAATTATTTATTTATTCAGCCTTCAACAAGCTATCAAGCAATTAACACCAATTAGGGTTTTTGACATTTTTAAGCATTTTCTCCATATTTTTCCAACATGAACCCTAAAGAACTTTTGTTCACAAACTCATTTAGAGATGTTTAAGCACAAAAATAAAGTTGGTTGACATCACACATGTTGACCGTATATTAAGAAAAGGTGATTCAAACAAAGAAAGCCTTATCATTTTGTGCTCTTTTGATTTCAAACATTATGCAAACACCACATATGATCAAAATACATTTAGCTTTATGTAAAGCACTAAAGCAACACTATTCATGCACATTTTTATTACTGACAAGATTTGTCTTTCCCTAAAAAGATTTACGTTGGCTATAATTTAAAAGAACTTTTACTCCACATTTTTAGAATTACAAACAAAAGATCATTACTGAGCGCATGAAACTTACTAATCAAGTTTTGTTATCTTTAACCTATCGCTAATCAGGTACCTAACACCAGGGGTGTTACATTTAGGAGCCCACAACTCCTGCCGAGGCTTTGGAGACAATTCCTAATGGAGTTGATCCTAAGACCTATAAGCGATGCCTAGAATATTGCCTAGCTCATGGTGTGAATTTAGATACTTTTAAATTTGTTGCGATTGGCTTAGACAGACTTTGCATTTTACCAAAGAAATCAGAGCTTAAATTATCAAGTTGCATTGATGATGCCTTCGCAGTGCCAGATGTGGAAGCTGAACTTACTAAGAAATCCTCCCTTGAATTGGTAGATGCTAAGATTTCTTTGATTTATAAGGTGTTGTATATTTTTGAAAATTTTATTTTGACTTTGCTGTCCTTGTTTGCTTTGCAATCTTATTTTTGTTTCTCTCTCTTCTCTTTTTAGAGTGCTATTTTACAAAGAAGTTTGTGGAGATCGCTTGAGGAAGATGTGAAGGCTACAACTCTTCACAAGAAAAATCTGTTTGAAGAGATTAAATCTTTGAAATCACAACTTGTTGCTAAGGAGAAAGAGATAGTAGACACTATTGGTACTCTTCATCCTATTGAGACAAGATGTATTTCAATGTAAGCAAGGCTTGAACAAAAGACTAAAGAATATGATAATTTGAAGAAAGATTTTGAGAAATTTGAAAGGGAAAAGAGGTATCTTGAGAAAAAGTCTTCAAAAAAGGATAAAAGCTTTCATGACAAGTGGGAGCTTTGTAAGAACTGCTATGATAAATTTGGTGCAAAGCCAAAGGATCCTTGTTGGGAACATGGAGAATTTGATCCATTCTTTGGCTAGCTGTGTCGCGAATATGAAGATTTGCCTATTGTCCTTCAAACAACTGTAGACTTGAGTTGCATGTAGTCGACTCGTGCACTTTTTCATTTGATGAAAGAGGCAAATGACCCCTTGTATGAGCAATTAATTGATAGGAGCTACAAGTTTTAGGGTTAGTTGTGCTTTTGCTTTCTCCCTTTTTGTTTGTTCTTCTCTTTTTACTTTTGTACTAATATGTTTTCCCCTTCTTGCAACAGCTTTTGCTTTCTCCCTTTTTGTCTGCTCTTCTCTTTTTACTTTTGTACTAATATGTTTTTCCCTTCTTGCAGCAGCTTGAGAAAGAAATTGCTGCCTCAGAAAAGGAGCTTCAGGAAGGGGACAAGATTGCTGTGGTGAATACTAAAGATGATGATGTTGGTGGTAATCCTATTTAGTTGCCTACATAGTTTAGTTTGTTAGATATTAAGTTTGAGGGGTGAGGCTTAAATATGTTAAATGTTTTAGTCTACGCAGGATGAAGTTGGTGTTATGCCGTTATTAATGTGCAAGGGCAACTTTGTTGTTGGCCCTTCGTTGTGGATGGAGTATGAAGGAAACGAACCTGATCCCTCATTTGATTTATTTGTTGAACATAAGCTGACATAAGAGTTTTTATTGAAAGTTTATGTCCTTGTTTGCTCTTCCTATTTTTGATGTGAGCATGTTGTTTTCATGTTGTTTTAGATTATGAATCTAAGAATCAACTTCCTAAAAGCAAGCAATCTTGCTTTCCACGTGTTATTGACTTCAGCAAAATTTCCCAGGTAATTGGTGGTTCCTTTTACCCTTGAGATTTGAATGAGAAAGAATTTTGTTTGACGCTGGTCCTTTTCGTCAGTCGTCATGTTCAAGTGTTTCACAGAGCTTTATATCTAAAGATTTTCTTCGATCAGAAGTTGATCATGTGTTGGACAAAGTTGTTGAGGACTTGATTAGTGAAGCTGCAACCATTGTAGGTTCAGAAAGTAAGTGATTGTAAAATTTTGATGTGAAATTGCCCTTCTGAGTTGTTGTAACTCGAGATGAATAAGTTTGATGTCATGTTTGTAATTTGAAACTGTGGAATTTCTCATGGAAAGTTGGAGTTGAATCTTTGAATTTTTGAAAATATTGTATCTTTACTTTTCTATGAAGGTGACATGCAGACTTCGCTTAGGGGATGTATTTCACCTTAGTGAATTTAAAAAACATCGTTCCCTCACTTTTTGTGAAGGCAACGCGTATACTTCACTTACAAGAAATAATTCACCTTAGTTAATTTGAAAAATGCCGTCCTCTCATTTTTTTTGCGAATGCAACATGTAGACTTCACTTAGAAGTCATAATTCACCTTAGTGAATTTGAAAAACGTCGTCCCCTCACTTTTTTTTGTAAAGGCAATGCGTAGACTTTTCTTAGAAGTCATAATTCACTTTAGTGAATTTGAAAACACCGTCCCCTGACTTTTTGGGAAGGCAACATGTAGACTTCGCTTAGAAGTCATAATTCACCTTAGTGAATTTGAAAAACATCGTCCCCTCACTTTTTTGTGAAGGCAACGCGTAGACTTCGTTTAGAAGTCATAATTCACCTTAGTGAATTTTGTAAAACTAGAGGTAAGAAGAGAATTTATCTAGATAGGTTAGCATCGATGCTACCTTTTTTAGATTCTAATAGCTGATATATGAGTATATTTTAAGTATACTCTTTGGCTTATTCTTTTGGTTGTGCTTTGTAATTTAGGGGAAAGTATCTCATTTATGTTTCACGAGAATTTACAATAGAGATTGCCTCATTAAAAAACCACTCACCTTGTGAAGGGCTTCCCCTGAGTGGAAAAAGAGTGTAGCTCGTTTACATTTGAATTGAAACTTGCAATAAAAATACTAAGCTACTTTTAAAGTAGAATTTATGAAAAAGTCTAGGGATAGTATCTTCGCAGCACTTTAATGTTCCAAGTGTGGTCACTCTCTTCCCCCTTCATGTCTGTAAAGTGAAATGAACCCAACTTGTTTGTTCTTGTGATAAGATATGGTCATTCCCATTTTTGTTGAAACTTTCCAACTGTATCTTCATTTCTCTTCCTTTTTAGAATGGAGTCTCCTAGTGACAATTGTCTTGGTTTCACTTTCTTGTTGTATAGTTCTTTGCTTCTTTTTATATCTATCAAGATTTTGAATTGCTTTCATTCTTTCTTCCTCAAGCAAGTCTTTGCTTATCATTTGTTCCTTTCTTCAATGATTTGTACATTAGTTCTTGGGCCTTCAAACTTTATCTCTTTAGGTGTCATTGCTTCTTCTCCATATAATAGCTTGAATGGTGTAAAGTTTGTTGATCTTGATACGGTTGTACTATGTCCCAAAATGACTTTTGGCATTTTGAAATTCTAGTGCATATGATTCCATTTGCTCTTTCTACTACACCGTTTGATTGTGGGTGCCTTACTGAGGTGAAACAAAGTTGGATTCTCATAGCTTGACAGTAGGTTCTGTAGTCTTCACTTTTAAATTGAGTCCCATTGTCTACTGTGATGTGCCTTGAAACTGCAAAACGACATATGATATTTTGCCATAAGAATTTCTTCATCATGAAAAATGACATGTTGGTTATTGGCTTGGCTTCGATCCACTTTGTAAAATATTCTTCTGCTACAATAGCATATTGATAATTTCCTTGAGCTGGAGGCAATTTGCCTATTATGTCAACTCTCCATCTTGCTAGTGGCCAAGTTGGTTCTATTGTTTGTAAGTTTGTTGTTGGCGCTCTTATCTTGCTTGTAGAAATTTGACAATTGTGGCGAGACTTAACTATGTCGTTGCTGTCACTTTGTGCTAATGGCCAATAACAGCCTTGTTGAAATGCTTTTCCTACCATGGTCCTTGCACCTGGATGAGTGCAATAGGTGCCTTCATGTATTTCTGATAGCAATTTCTTCCTTCTTCTGTTGATATACACTTAACTATGTCTTTGTTGTTAGCAGCATCTAAGTTATCTATTCTTGAGATGCTTTTGACTGTGAAGCCCTCGAACTATTTTTCTTGGTCTCTCAAAAATTACAGGTATTTTTCTAGCTCTGGGTCTCTTGCATTGTAATCTTTTCTATGTGTCCTATAATGACTTGTGAGTATGTTTTGATTATTAGCCTTTGAATCCCCATTGCTCTTGCTTTTCGAAGTCCAAGCAAAATGGCTTCATATTCTGCAATATTGTTGGTACATTGAAATTCAAGTCTTGCAACATATCTCATTTTTTCTCCTGAAGGAGATGTGATTACTGCTGCTGCGCCAGCCCCTGTGATGCCCCATGCTCTGTTACAATATATGATCCATTCTGGTTGCTTCTTTTCTTCACTTGGATTTCGAGATGGAGTCCAATCAGCCATGAAGCCTACCAAAACTTGTGATTTCATTGATGTTTTCTTTTCAAATTTGATGTAATGCTGGGACAATTCTGCAGCCTATTTTCCCAATTTTTCTGATGATCTACAACTTTGCAAGACTTCTTTTAGAAGATGATTTGTTGGTACTCTAATTTTGTGAGCATGGAAGTAGTGCTTCAGTTTTCTTGCTACTATCAAAACTGCATAGCCTATTTTCTCAATCTCTGAGTACTAAATTTTGGATCTACATAATGCTTCTAAAAAAGTAAATTGTTACTTGTTTCTTTGAGTGTTGAGTTTCTTGTTCTTGAACTAGGACTACGCTTGCTGCACTTTCTGTGGCTGAGACATATAGAAGTAGTTTAGCCCCTAGGGTTGGTGTGGCTAAAGTGTTTGGCTTTGATAGATATCTTTTTATTTCTTTAAATGCATGTTGCTATGAAGGTCCACAGGCAAAGTCCCTTTTTGTTCCTTTGAGTGCTTGAAATATTGGCAGGTTTCGCTCTACTGATTTTGAGATGAATATGTTTGGGGCAGCATGTCTTCCTATCAATTTTTGGACATCCTTTATGTTTTTCGGAACTCTCATGTTCAAAATTGCTTGAACTATATCTAGGTTTAGATCTATTCCTTTTGCTGATACAATACAACCTAAGATTATTCCTTTTTGGACTCCAAAAGTACACTTTTCTGGGTTGATCTTTTAATTTGCTCCCCGAAGATTGGAAAATGTTTCTTGAAGATCTTTGATGTGGTCTTCTCTTTTCTTGCTTTTAACTACTATGTCATCAACATAAGTCAAAAGATTTTTGCCAATTTGATTGTGTAAGACAGTTGAAGTCATTCTGACAAATGTTGTGTCGGCATTACAGAGCCCCTCTGTCATTCTTTTAAAGCAATAAGTTTCAAATGAGGTGATGAAACTTGTGAATTCTTCGTCATCTTTCCTCATCCAAATTTGATGATAACCAGAAAAGCAATCCAGGAAGCTAAGCATTTCACTTCCAACGGCTTGGTCAACTAATATGTCGATTCTTGGTTGCGGAAAGTTGTCTTTGGGGTATGCTTTGTTAAGATCTGTAAAATCAATGCACATTCACCATTTTGCATTATTTTTCTTTACCATGATAATATTTGCCAGCCAAGTTGTAAATTGTACTTCTCTTATGTCTTTTGCATCTAACAATCTCTGAACTTCAACTTTTGCAGCCTAAACTCGATCTTTGGCTAATTTCCTCAACTTTTGCTTTTTGGGTCTAAAATTGGGATCAATGTCCAACTTATGCTCAATTATGTCTCTGCTGACTCCTATGCCATTGGATGACAAGGTGAAGACGTCTTTGTTACTTCAAAGAAATTCTATGAGTTTATCTTCTTCTTGGGAAAATCTTGTTCCAATGATCACTTGTTTGTCTAGAACTAATGGGTCGAGAGGCACTTTCTTTGTCTCTTCGCAAGCTTGTGCTTTTGGTTGTGGGTTAATATTTTCTGTTTCTTTTTTCTCATCTTCTTCTTCTAAGATGGCATGGACATTGTTTTGACATGGGTTAGACTCTTTTTCAATGTTTCTTGCTTTAGTTTGGTCCCCGTGAACTATGATCACACCATTTATGGCTAGCATTTTCATGCACAAAAATATGAATAGCTTATTATAGCTTCAAATGCATTTAGCCTTCCTCTTCCAAAAAGTGCATTGTATGGGTAGTACATGTCAACTATGTCAAATGCTATTTGCTCTGTTCTTGCATTGCTCACTGTCCCGAATGAAACTGGTAGTACTATTTGCCCAATTGAATGAATTCTTTTTCCACCGAAGTCAAAAAGTGGGTGTTCAGCTCTCTCTAATATTTTGCAATCAAATTTCATGGCATCTAATGTTGATGTGAATATAATGTCTACGGAGATTCCTCCATCAACTAAGATTTTTGAGACTACCCATCCATCAATGTTTGCTTCGATTACCATTGCATCCATGTGTGGGTAATCTTTCAGCTGAAGATCTTCTTTAGAAAATGTGATTGATAAGTGGGACCATCTAGTTTTCTTGTATGGGCCTTCCATTAAAATTGAATTTACTCTTCGGAAGTAATTTCTTCTTTGGTTGTTATTTTCATGGTCCATACTATTCCCTCCTATAATTGTCAATATTCTTCCTCTGCTTAGAATGATTGCATTGTTGTTCACCACTGATGTTGATGGGGAGTTGTTTTCTTGCTTGGCTTGGTTATTTTGTGGATTGTTGTTTGCAACTAAAGCCTCAGGTTGTGCTGATTGAACATTGGATTGCTGAGGCTAATTTTGCCAACACTAATTTTGCATTGTAATACATTGCTATGGGCTCATAGCTGTATATCGGTGGTGGTCCTAGAAGCATTGCTTGAGAATGTCCACAGTGCACTGTATAATAGGTTTGATGAGTATTTTGATGTTCTTGCATGACATGATTGACAACTTTTGTTTGGGTTGGTGCTCTAATTTCTTCTTGGGCTTCTTCGATGGTCTTCTTTACTTTTGGGCACATCTTGGATGTGTGTCCGGCCCCTTTGCCGTGAATGATGCAACACATGTCTTATGGTTTTAGTGGATCTCTTCCTCTTCCTTCTCTTGGAGGTCTTCTTGTGCCAAAGCCCCTTCTTTCAAATGTTCTTTCATTGTATTGGCTTCATTGATTGTACTAGCTTCACTGTGAAAAATCACTTTCAGCTGTTGAGGTGTTGTCATTCTCAATTTGATTGACTTGATTGTGTGGTGAAAATGATCTTTGCTCATAGTTGTTTGGTCTTGGAGGATGGAAGTTGTTGTTGTTTGGCTTGATTTAGCCCTGAAGTTGCTTTCTTCTTCAACTCTTTTCCTATAGTCGTCATCTGACGCAATATTTTTTCATGACTTCGTATAGTTCAGTGACTATGCTTGGTCATTCTCTAACAAAATGTGATGTGCATTGGCCCATTCAAAGTCCCTTGATTGTGGCTATAATTACCACATCATCTGGGATATTTGGTATTTCTACCTTGATTTGGATAAATGTTTTGAAGTATTGACTTAGGGGTTCTTTGAGTTGTTGCTTGCAATTGAATAGGTCTATAGTTGTGAGATCAGCTAGTTGGGATCCTTGGAAGTCAACAGGTAAATTTGCGTTGAGTTGGTTCCATGAGTGCATGGATTTTGCTTTTAGCGAAGAGTACCATTGTTGGGCTGGGCCTTTGTCTACCATGACGAGTGATTTTGCCAATGTAGTTTCATCACCGCCCCTAGAAATTATTGCAGCTTCAAAACTCATCACAAATTGTCTTGGGTCAGATTGGCCATCAAATGTTGGTATCATGCTAAACTTATACCCCAAGGGCCATTATGCTAGCTATAGGTTTATTGATAGAGGAGAGCTTGTATCAATTGATATGAATGATTTTTGTGAATTTCTTTCTTGTGAAACTTTAGTTGCTGAATTTTGGTCTTCTATGTTTATGACTTCATGACTTGCACTTTGAAGTTGCTCGTTTAGATTGTGAAGAGTAGCTTTGACTTCTTCTATTCTTTGCTTGAGTGATTTCTCTCTTGCCCTTGCGCGACATTCTTCAAGCTCTTTTTGCTTCACTTGTACTTTCTCTTCTAATTCTTTGAGTATTTGTTCTTTAGCTTCGCTTGCCTTTGAAGAGTTTGGATCTTGAGGTGTTTATGTTTCAAGACTTTGGTCTTCGCTGATTGTAGGTGGTTCATCTTTAGTTGACCCAGTGATAACTTTCTTGCTTGGTCTACCCATGGGTACCTTATGGTCGTGGGAGTCTGCGAGCATACACAAATGGTGGGCGCTAGATGTTGCGTAAATCAATTACACAAGCATCAAAGGTTAACACAAGTCCAAGTTGTATTCATTCCATAATCATATTATACATGTTAGAGGGGGTATTTATAGAGGTCCTAGCCTCCGTTTCTACATATAAATGACCATTTTACCCCTCTCTCTTATCGATACAACCCCTTCAAACTATAGCGGTGAAGTTGTCTTTATTACTATTCTAAGCTTCATTCTTCAACTTGTACTTGCTAATCTTTCTTGAAAATGTTGTATTTAGATTTAGCCCATCCATGTTGGTCTTCTTTTGACTTCACTTGCCAAGCGAAGTCAAAATCTTGTCTTTGCTTCTGACTTGTTCTAGTCTTTTCTTTATTTGTAGCGAAGTTGAATCCTTTTGGGCAAAGTCAAATATCATCTTCGCTCTTTGCTTTCCCGCAAGCAAACTTTGTTACAAAAATTACAAATACAACTCCAAAGTTCTAGGGCTGAGTTTTATGACGAAGTCAAATCTCCAACACTGACTATTTTGATGACCTTCTCATAATCTAGCCATACATTAGAGGTTGAGGGGCATTGTTGGTGGTCCTTAACTCACACTTTTAACTGGCAGCACTTATATTAAATCCATCCAAACAAACACCAAACTTAGAAATATGGCTCATAACTGACAAAGTTCCATGAGTTTTGGTGATTCATCAATTGCAGGAGGATATGTCAGGATAACTCAAGAAACATGTCAAAAGTACAAAAAGAACATAGCAAGACAAACAACCAACATGAGCCTAGGGGGGAGGCCTACTTACCAGGCAAATCAGGGCCTAGTCTAGTGGAGAAAAAAGGCCAAAACCCATATCAAATCAATTTCAAATGGCGCCAAACTCTACAGGACCCATCTAGAGGCCTAAGAAAAGCAACCCACCGAAGATGAGGCCATTTGAGCCTAGTTGGGGGTGTGGCTGCACCACCACCATTGGCGCCTCTTGGGCCCATTTTGGTAGGTTGTTAGCTACTGCCTTTGCAATGATGGTTCCATAGGGGTTGGCCAGGTTCAATGTATCTAGGACATCGGTTTGTGGTAGGAATGGTGCTTTAATGATGGGATCAAACATATTCCAAGGATGATTCCCTCCTCTCCACCTATAAAAGGAGGCTCCCACCTCCTCATTTCAACAACACACCAAGGAAGAAGAGCAAAGCCACAAGAGCATCATTCCAATGGGCTTAGGCCCTAGCTAGCTAGTAGACTTGGTTAGGGAGAGATGTGAGGGAGAGTACGGGGAAGCGCTGGGTTTATTAGTGTCTCCCCAACTTGTACCTCGACAAACACCTGTACCTCAACGGGTTCTCCCACTAAGTGAGTATTCATGTTTTCTGTGGAATTAAGTCTTTTGATTAGTTAAGTTTTACTCTTACTTGTTTGTGGGTTCATCGTTCATCCTTGTGATGAATACTCTAGTAGAGGGCCCTGATGAAGATGGATAACCCTACGCAACACTAGAGTAGTAGTCGATAGCGTAAACATTGTGTCTAGGCTAAAGGCTATCTTCTTTTGCCTCATTCTCCAAGGTTGAGGGGTAGGCGGTAGTTGGTGATAGCCCTATCCATCCCTCGTAATCCCTCATGTTCGGGTTTCACATAGTGCTACAGGCCGATATCGCTTGGCAGACTAGGTGTAAGCCGGTGCCCAAAGTGAGCAAGTGGAAGTAGAGTTTATCTATCCTTTGACCCTAAAACAATAGGAATCCTTCTCAACCTCTACTAACTCTACCCTTGTGTTGTCCTTGGATGAATTAGCTAGAAGAACACCTCTGTTCCCTATGGAAAATACGATACCCTAAAGACTTCTTGGTGAAATGCTACAACAGTATTTCCTGTGCTTTTGGATTATTTCTGTATGCATTAAGAAATACCAACAAACATTTCTAGTGCCATTGCCGGGGATGGTTGCTATTTTCTTCGAACCTAGTTTGTTCTCATATCTATATCCTTTCTTTTTATAAAAACAAAAATATCTTCTTTTATTTTGTCACCATGAAACCAACTCAAATTCCAAACCCTTCCGCTTCAAAGGAGGAGTTCCCTAAGCCACCACCAAAACCAAACCATTCATCTAGCTATGAACTCCACCCTAGTTTATATCTCGACATGAAGGGCGCACAAAAGAAGTTTCCCCTGAGGTAGAACCATCAAAGGAGTGGTTAATAGAAGTGAAATGTTCTTCCAAAGCAATTTAGATTCTTTCACCTTCCATGGCCATGCCTTGTTTGTTAAGGGGAATTGTTATAGAAGCCCTATACAACCCCACAGTTGGGACTAGCATCATGTTAGAATTTGTGGCGAAAAATCTATTGGGAAACATGCCACTAGTCCCGACCAACAAACTTTTCAAAAGTCCCTCAAGACTCATCTTTGAATTTTGTGGGATTGCTAGGGCCGTGCCAATCATAATAGATGAAACCGAGGTTCACCTAGACTTCCACATCTATGCTATCCTCATCTTTGATCTTCTCATAGGCTACCCATTTGAAAAACTTTTTTAAGAAAAACCTATCCCTTGCCCCGAAATTCCTTTGGCAAAGCAACTTCCCAAACATGATTTGTTCGAGGAGGTGAAATTCATATCCCCATTCATTTCACTTGAGCTTTCTTGTGAAACAAAATGTCCATCACAACCCTCACTCAAACCAGAATGATGTCCCTTTGGCTATCCAAATGTCATTCTTGAGAAAGAAAACCTCTGTGCCATGGACATTCCTAAAGCACCAACTCTGGAGACCAAGAAGGATTCCGCTGTTGAGCATCAAAGTTTCTCTTTTGAGACCCCTCATGCTTCATGTTCACTTTTGGAGTTCCCAGAGTTGATCTCGCTTAGTACCACATGCTTTCACGAGGACCACAATCATATCTCCATCCTTGTTTGCAAACTTTTTAGAAGAATGATTGTGGATGCTTTTGTTTATCATAAATATTACAAATCTCGTGGATGCATGGTGGCACTAACCTTGTAGCATGAACGATAATGCCAAATACTTGGTGGTAAAGTTGGGAACTACACCACCATTGATAGTTGCAAGATGAAGTTCCCATGGTCGAGCTTGTGACCATAAATAAAGCACTACCAGGAGATAACCCGGATTATCATAAAAAACTTTCTTATTAATAAAAGCAAGAACATGTTATCAAGTTAGTATGCACCTTTGGGTATTCTTGGTCACTAACCTTTTCAGGTTGAGATTAAGAAGAACAAGGGGCATATGATGCTAAAAACATGGGAGCTGCATCGACTACATACCTTAATGATCTTTAGTGATGGAACACACTCGAAAGGAGACCCCAACATTGCACACTTGACTTTCACAAAAGTCTAAGTGTGGGGGAGGATGGTGAGAATGCCAAAAGTTCCATGCACAAAAATGATGGTGATGATGTTAGGTCTATCTTGCTATAAAAGAAAAAGAGAAAGAGAGAGTTGAAAAAAAATAAAAAATAAAAAGAAAAAAGAGCTAAAAAAAGAGAAGAATAAAATGATATATAAAGAAAAAAAGGGAGAGGAAAGAGAAGGAGCCATAAGATGGGTGCTCCTATTCTAGACCTTTGCTCCTACCACCAAGGCCCTGGTCGATGCACACTGTTTGTATGTGTGGCCTAACCTTGTTACTCGCTTAAGATGGACCATGTGTGACCAGGTCACCGCTGCAGTAGTTTCAAAGCATCATCCACATATGCTGTCGGTAAGTACACTCAGGTATGCAAAGGTAAATAAATGTTCACCAAACTCTTCTACTCATATTTGTCTTCATAAGAATACAACTTGATCATGCGAGTTCATGCTTCCCTTGTTTATGTTGTAAGTTCTGGTTTGGGTGTATTAAGCTAGTACATCCATAGGCCTTTTTAAATTAAGCCTGGTGCTTATGTTAACATGGCCTTTAATAAAAAATTAACTTGGTGTTGAATTTTGATTAATAAACTTTGAGTAATTACTTTCATAAACAATGGAGGTAACTCATGTTGGAGATGAATCATGGCTATGATTATTTTGCAAACTTTACATTAGCTTTGCTTGAGTATACAAAGTCTGTGAACAAATAAAAAAAATAAAAAAGATAAATAAAAATAAAAAATAAACATAATAAATTAATAGATAATAATACTAAAAATAATATAATAAAAAACTAATAATAAGATTTAGGCTCCCAGTATTTCAGCTGGTAGAGCCCTTATTTGCTTCCATTTTTTGTTTCTTTTGATTGAATAAACAGGTACAAGTATAAGTGTGGGGGAGACAATCCACACAAGCCTTCAAAACCTCCCACACAAATGATGCATAAGAGATCAACAGTTCCAAATTCAGTTTGTGCGTCCTCTCTCTCTATAATCTTCAGTTTAAAAATAAAACATCTTGATCACTAGAATTAAACTCAATGAACCAACTATGCCTCCATGCAATTTTATAAACTACACTTCATTCAAAAATCCAAAAGTGACATGTTCATAACATATTTAAGTTAGAAGCTTGCATAAAGTTTGTTCCATATACATATACTTATGCTTGTGGGAAAATTCTCTAATAGGACAATCATGTTGACTAAGTAGTTGGGAGGTGTGATATAGTTCTAACTTAGAAATCTGACCATTTCTACTCAAACACTTGGAGAATTTGTTTTGATAAAACTATAAAATCATAGCGTCTCAATACTCCTCAATTCAGTGAGCAATTCCTACCAATGCCAAATATAACATTTTGCAAGTTTCAAGCCTTCCACATATACTGCTTGTTATTGTATTGAGTTTGGTCAAGTCTTGTTGACCCTTCTTGAGAGATTTATCATGCTCCCGAGATCAAGATCTCGTACACTCCACATACACATGCTGCTCCAATAGTAGAAGTACGCAAAACATGCTTCCATCTAGATCCACTAAAATATGTTTGTTAGGGAAATACTCCATATTCTAAAAAGATAATGACCTCTCTCTAAATATATGGCTTATAAGAAGAGACATGGGCTATGCAAAAAGCTTAAAAAAATTTGGACATGTGAAGGTCCAAATATAAAAAAAGATAAAATATGGACACATGAAGGTCCAAGTACAAAAGGAAAAAAAATGATGAGCACATGATGGCTCATGTATTGAAAAAAAATAATAAGGAAGAAAGATAGCCATGTTTCAAAATAATAAGTTATAGAGAAAGATCATATCTACAAAAGGAGTATAGTTTTAGTTTATCTTTTTCCACACACATGCACATCTTGATCTAAGAATATGACACTTCTCTCCTTGGATCCTTGATTTGACTATACAACATATGCAATACAAGTATGCTATATTGTTTATCCCTATCTAAAAATCCACATAAATCATTTTAGAAGTAGGAGAAAACAAAAGAAGGCAAAACATTACTATGCCTTGGTGAGGATTTATACACCATTGAGTTACTTGAGAGTGCCATTTGAGGAGTATAAAGTGAACTATGCTTTTGCTTGAGAAAAACTTTCAAAACTCCAAGTTGCTAAGACATGAAATTGGGAAGATAAATTTGTTTCGAGAACTGTTCCACTTTTCAACAACCCAAGGAAACATGTTAGCTAATGCCACAAATCCCACTTTGTGTAAGGAATGTGTTGGTATAACCCTTATGTAGGCCATATATCTTAGGATGTTATGCTCATGATTACTTTTATCTCTAACTCTGCTCGAGGATGAGCAAAGGGCTAAGTGTGGGGGAGTTTCTTGGAGGTCCTTAACTCACTTTTAACCACCAGCACTCATATAAAATCCATCCAAATGAACACCAAACTTAGAAATAGGGTTCATAACTGACAAAGTTCCATGAGTTTTGGTGATTCATCAATTATAGGAGGACATGTCGGGATAACTCAAGAAACATGTCAAAAGTACACAAAGAACATAGAAAGACAAACACACGATATGAGCCTAGGGGGAAGGCCCACTTACCATTCAAATCATGGCCCAGTCCGGTGGAGAAAGAAGACCAAAACCCATATCAAATCAATTCTAAATGGCACCAAACTCTACACACCCATCTAGAGGCCCAAGGAAAGCAACCCACTGAAGATGGGGCCATTTGGACTTGGTTGGGGTGTGCGGTCGCACCACCACTGGCGCCTCTCGAGCCCATTTTTGGTAGGTTGTCAGCTACCGCCTTTGCAATGATAGTTCCTTAGGGGTTGGCCAGGTTCAATGTATGCAGGACGTTAGTTTGAGGTTGGTTTGGTGCTTTAATGAGGGGATCAAGCATATTCCAAGGATGATTCCCTCCTCTCCACCTATAAAAGGAGGCTCCCTCCTCCTCATTTCAACAACACACCAAGGAAGAAGAGCTACACCACAAGAGCATCATTCCAAAGGGCTTAGGCCCTAGCAAGCTAGTAGACTTGGTTAGGGAGAGATGTGAGGGAGAGTACATGGAAGCACCGGGCTTGTCGGTGTTTCCCCAACTTGTACCTCAACATGTTCTCCCGCTAAGTGAGTGCTCATGTTTTCTATGGAATTAAGTCTTTTGATTAGTTAAGCTTTACTCTTACTTGTTTGTGGGTTCATCGTTCATCCATGCGATGAATACTCTAGTAGAGGGCCTGGATGAAGATGGATAACCCTACACAATGCTAGAGTAGTAGTCGATAGCGTAGACATGGTGTCTAGGCTAGAGGCTACCTTCATTTGCCTCGTTCCCCATGGTTGAGGGGTAGGCAGTAGGTGGTGATAGCCCTGTTAGTCCCTTGTAACCCCCACATTCAGGTTTGACATAGAGCTATAGGTCGGTATTGCTTGGCAGACCAGGTGTAAGATGGTGCCTAAAGTGAGCAAGTAGAAGTAGAGCTTATCTATCCTTAGACCCTAAAACCATAGGAATCCTTCTCAACCTCTACCAACTCTACCCTTGTGTTGTCCTTGGATGAATTAGCTAGTAGAATACCTCTGTTCCCTGTTAAAAATACGATACCCTAAATACTTCTAGATGAAATGCTACAATAGTAATTCCGTGTGCTTGTAGATTATTTTTGTATGCATTAAGAAATACCCATAGGCATGTGTTGGTATTTTTTTAACACACACAAAAAACTCTGCAAGTGCACAAATACCGTTGTAGCTTTTAGCCGAGAGTATTCTAGAGTATCGATTTCCATGAGGAACGTGAAGTGTGTTGGCATTCATTATCAATCAAATCTGACCACAAATTAAGACACAAAAAGAGCAAAAATAAGCAATCTTGATAACAAGCATTTACTACTAACCAAGTTCCACATGTATTTGGAGAAAGTTATTTTGCAGGTCACAAACACAAATACATGGAATAATTCACCAAAAGGCGCTTTTCAATGCTGATTTGCGCAAATGAACAAGGAAGAAGCCCATCAACTTAGTGCAAACCAGGCAAAAGACCACAGAGTAGGGATCCATTTATAGTGAAGCAACCTGATTTCCATGAAGAGAAATCCACAGAGTCAAGGTGTAATATGACTATTGTAGATCATACTACCCAAATCCTAGTTGAATACCACATCCATACAACGATAATATCAGAGTACAAATAGTGCAGAATTACATAATTTATTACATCGCCGCATTGGCATAATCAAAAGTAGCATTCATTCAGAACAGCTTGAAGATAAGATCACCAAACTCGAGCATAGGCATGAACCCCTCAACCGTCAAACTCCTCGGAGCTATACTCCTCAGCAGAACCTGTGTGCCACAATTTATCAGTATGATTTGTACTGGCCACTCCCACCCTATGAGCATTGCTTTGTGGAAATTGGATGCAAGTTGAATATAATCAAAAGGAACCTATAAGGCTAGGGTTTCCTATGTTTTAGCGTATCATGTATATTATAATAGTTGGTCCAGTTTTAACACCACTCCCACACCCATTCCACCCCATTTCCATCTAGAGCCAGGTTTCGATCCTGGGATCGATTTACCACCTTCTACCACAACCATACCATCGCTTAGTTGATAGGCCAACTCCCTCTCAGCACTATCTCAAGGCCCGTAGCCCCTGGCTATGACCGACACTCTCTCACTAGGAAAGAAGAGAAGGACTCATCTCATTATCTAGTTTAAGCGAAACCCAGGAAAGGTCCATAGCCGACAAGTCGGTATATGTATCGATCGATCAACCAAACACTCTATAGAGGTTTTACATACCACAAGATTGACCATCCTCAGAGCCATGTATCTCCTAGGTAGAATTACGGTCGCTTGCTAGCCTAGAACGATGCTACCCTACCTCTCAGCCCTAGAACATCCCAAGTCTAGTCTAGGATGGCTGATACTGTAAGTCATAGACAGAGCCGGGGCCCTCCGGATGTCAAGAGCTGGGTCCACAAGGCCTCCTGAAGTCTTAGGAGGGTGTGGGGGAAACCGCGCGCCCTGTACCTCCTTGCACACATTCACCTAGCAATAGTGGCATCGTCTACCAAGTAGTCCGACCGTCCCGCACCATATAGGGCGAGTGTGATGTAAAGGATTCCTGGTGAGTCTGAGTACTAGTAAGTCCTTAGGGATGATTAAGCCAGAATGTCTCCATCAGGGTTTCCATTTACCATGCCGCCACAGCACCTCTACCCCGGGCTCCACCTCTCCAAGGTTCACACCCAAGGCCACCTCCAATTACCATTTACCCACCATAGGTATTCCATATCCAAGTGCCCAGGTAGCACCACATGGCAAGACTTGCCCCAGGCTCGTCATATACTCCAACTTGGTCGACACAACCCTCACCCTCCATGCACCCAAGTCACACACGCAGCACTCTCCCCATAATTCAGATAACGCTAGTTTCCACCATGCATCAATGTAGTACAAGCGTAGTAGAAGTAATAAGTAATGAAATATAGCAGCAAGCATGTGACTAGTCTAACAGTAGGGTGAGCAGGGGTAAGGTTGCGTCAAGGTAAAGGCCAACAAGAAAGCATACTACCATGCAAGTCCTATCATAGTGAGATCATAACAATAAAGTAAAGCAACAGTAGTTCTACATTAGCCATGCGTAATAGGTGCTACGAGGTTGGGTGGGATGTGGCACCTTTAGTGTAGTCGTCTCCGTACTCCTCATGGTACTCTCGGTCCTCATCCATCTGGTTCTCCTTCGAGTCTACAATCGATCGCATTATAGTCACGTTAGCGACGTCTATAGATTAGCACAAAGAAGCAATGAAAATTCAAAAGAGCCAAATGCACTCAAACATGGGTTCGTTGCGTAGAGCTTGATTTTAGATGAATTTTGGTCCTAGTCTTGTATTTTTCTGAGGTCGTATGAATTAGTTATGTATTTCCGAAGATTAAATTAAGGCTGATTAATTCATGGCTGACACGTGTCACACTGTGATTGGTTCACGTGACATGTAGGGATACAGCTGGTGTGGTGGTCGGAGAGGTCACCGAAGTGGTCAGAAAGGTTGCCATGGTGGTCGGCGAGATCACCTCAGTGGTTAGAGAGGTTGCCTAGGTGGTCGGAGAGGTTGCCTAGGTGGTCGGAGAGCTTGCCTAGGTGGTCGGAGAGATCACGAGGGTGGTCGCTGAGATCGCCGTCATGGTCGGAAGGCTAGCCAAAGTCCCCGACGCTGGCGTGGTCTCATCATTGTCATGACGTTAGCATGGCGCCATCCAAGCTAAACTGTGGCTGTTAGGTGGGTCCGAGGTCAAACGGTGTCTGATAGGTGAGGCGCGGTTCATGGTGAACCCACCTATGTTGGTCCATAGACCACAGAGCTGGTCTATGAAGGACTTGGTCCACTTACTCCTTCCCAGTGTTTGATTCACATGCACCTAGTGCACGGATGTGTGGCCGGTGAGGGGAAAATCCCAATCTTCTTCCCCGTCATGCTCCCACCGGTGGTGAGCTCATCAGCGAGCCCCTCTAGCGGCACGGGTGCGCAACTAAGGTGGGCAAAAGCTTGGCCAGGCCATAGCGGGTGTCCCGGTGAAGTTAACATGGTGGTCGGGCAGCTCTAGTTGGCTGGCCATGGTGAATGGCGGCGTGGGTTCATCGGCGTGCATGGTCAGGGCTGCAGCGATAGTTAGAGCCCAGTTGGAGGAGCATGTGTGCTCCATGGTGCTTCTATGACCATGGTAGGTGTGTTGAAGGAGCTCCTGGTGCTCCTAGTGGGTCCGGCCATGGTGGTGGGGCAAAGTGGAGGTGGTGGCACTCTAACGAGGTGCGGTGCGGCAACGCAGGCTCCGATGGGCTTCATTCTCGGCTAAGGTAAGCATGGTGTGTCTCCCGTCATGGCAGAGCTGGTCAGGGTGTCAACATCGCCTTTACCACGATGTAAAAGACGCGGTGGTCTCACCATGGTTGTGCTCTGGCCATGGTGAGTGCGTGCGTGCGTGCGATGCGTTTGTCTGGCATAAGCAGAGCGCTCGGTGCTGGCGTTCCTAAGCTAAGGGCTTGGCGTTGCCCTCTTTCTTCCCTTTGCTTTGCGTTTCTGTTTGGCTCAACAAGAGGGTCATGGTGGTCCTTCTATGCTACTGGTTGGCTAAGCCGGAGCAAGAGCTCATGCTCCGACGTGGTCCATTCATGGCGTCCAAGAGGCTAGGTGTGGTCGTGCCAGTGTTCCCGAGCTGCTAGGGGTCGATGAGGTCAGGCCTTGGGCTAGTGCACGTGTGGTGCGTGTGTAGCATGTCCAAGAGTAGGAATGCTCAGCCTCTATGTTTCCTAGGCGTGGGGACGCAGTGGCATTCATGGCGAGTACGGCGAGTGGTGAACGACGTGGCTCACCATAGGGCTTGTGGCGGTAGGATGGCGGTGCAGTGGCGAGGTGAGGCCATGATGAGGCAATGTAGTGCTGTGCTGAGTAGCTATGTCGCCGTAGCCAATCGGGGCGGCACTCCTAGCTCCAGCAAGGTTCGGTTCCATAGTGGCTTCCTTCCTCCTCCCTCTCTCTCAGCTTGACGTGGTGTGGTGTTGTGCCACCAATGGTGGCGGCGAACGGGCTGAGGGTTAGGGCTCACAGGTGTTGGCTTTTATAGCCGAGCTCCAAGGGCTTCAATGGCAGATGGTGATCGGGGGTGGTGATGCGTGCGGCGCATCCGATGGCTTGCGTGTGGTAGCATAGGCACGGTGCAAGGGGGAATAGGGTCATGCGATGTGCGTGACCCTAGGCCTGTGCCTGCCACGCTGGTCGGCTCCTGGTCGCGTGGGGAGAAGTTGGCATGGGGAGGAAGAAGATGCTACTGTGCTGACAAGCGGGGTCAGGTCATCAGGCGCTTGGCGCGATGTGGCTGCGTGCGGTGTGTGATGGCTGACAAGCGAGCCCGACTTGTCAGCGGCTATGTGCATGAAAGGGCAGGCTCGGCTAGGCTGGGCTGGCTAGCTTGGGCTGAGCTGCTGGCTGTGAGGCCCTCTCTCTTCACCTCTCTTATTCCTTTTCTTTTGTTCTTTGTTGTTTGCTTAAGGCATTTGCTCATCAAAGGATTATTTAGCAAGCTTAATAGTTGTTTGGTGATTTTTAATTAGCATAACATAAGGCAAAAGAAGAATCCAACTCAAAAGTGGTATAAATATGCAGGCAAGGTTCATTTATTTAGGGAACTTAATCACATGTTTATGCCAAGAGTTATGCCATGCTTATGTGTTGACTTAGGTTGGGGTTAGACCTAATGCATCTCTTAGGTTGGGTTCCTATACATGACACTCATCAACACATGGGAGTTTTAAGAAAAGTTTTGTAGTTGGTATTTTTGTGTATGGATTTTTGGGTTGTTACAGTCCTACCCCCTTAACAGAATCTCGTCCTCGATATTAAAATGGTACGTACCCTTCGAAAAGATAAGGATAGTTTAGTCGGAGATCAGACTCTTTCTCCCATGTTGCTTCTCTCTGAGTGTGGTTGCTCCATTGGATCTTGCACATAGAAATAGTTTTGCTTCGGGTCTCTTTGGTATCTCTTCCCAGAATTCTGATAGGATGTTCTTTATACTCAAGAGTATCTTGAATGTCAAGTGTATCAGTTGGAACTACTTCATCGGGCACTCTCAAACACTTGCGTAGCTGTGAGACATGGATTACGGGATGTACACCCATCAATTCCTTAGGTAGCTCAAGTTTGTAGGTGAGCTTTCCAATCCTCTTGCAAATCTTGTATGGGCCAACAAATCTAGGGGCTAGCTTTCCTTTCACATGGAATCTGATAGTTCCATGTAGCGGGGATACCTTGAGATAGATGAAGTCTCCCACATTGAACTCAAGTTCTCTTCTCCTTTTGTCAGCATAGCTCTTGTATCGACTTTGAGCAATCCTCAAATTCTCCTTCACTTGAGCAACTCCTTCTTCTGCATCTTGGATCTTAGCGGAATCAAAGAATGATCTTTCGCCTGGTTGAGACCACATCAAAGGTGTCTTACAAGGTCTACCATACAAAGCTTCAAACGGCGACATCTTGATACTAGCTTGGTAGCTGTTGTTGTAAGAGAACTCTGCATAGGGTAGGCATTTCTCCCAATTAGAGCCATAATTTAGTACACTAGCATGAAGCATGTCTTCTAAAATCTGATTTACTCGTTCAGTCTGTCCATCTGTTTGTGGGTGATAAGCGGTACTGAAATCAAGTTTGGTTCCGATGGACTGGTGCAGAGCTTCCCAAAATCGGGACACAAACTGAGGACCATGATCAGATACAATACTAGAGGGAGCTCCATGCAGTCTGAGAATATGCTCAACATATAGGTCCGCTAACTTTTCGGCATTGGCCTTGGTCTTAACTGGTACAAAGTGAGCAATCTTGGTCAAACGATCAACAATCACCCAGATAGAATCATTGCCTTTCTGTGAACGGGGCAATCCAACTATGAAATCCATGGATATGCTCTCCCACTTCCACTCGGGAATGTCAAGAGGCTTTAGCAATCCTGCAGGCCTTTGATGTTTAACCTTAACTCTATTATAGGTGTCACATCAGGCCACATGTTCCGCAATGTCTATCTTCATGCCTTTCCACCAAAAGTGTTTCTTCAAGTCCTGATACATCTTTGCATTTCTAGGGTGGATACAGTACTTAGAATCATGGGCCTCAGATAGAATTTCCTCTCATAATGCTGGATCAGAAGGGACACAAATTCTGTCCTTGAACCAGATGGTTCCTTGTTCATCTTCTTGGTGGTTGGTCTTGTAGCCTAGTTTCATCAGACCACAGAGATATTCAATCTCTTCACAACTTTTCTGAGCTTGACAAATGCGATCTATGAGATCATACTATATGTGGAGCTCATTCAATAAGCCATGCGGTAGTATCTCAAGTTAGAAATCTTCAATCTCTTCCTTGAGCTTAGGTGGTACGGATTCAGTGATCAAAGTGTGGCAGTAATTCTTGCGACTGAGAGCATCTGCAACTACATTAGCTTTTCCCAGATGATAGTGAATTTCCAGGTCATAGTCCTTGATCAACTCCAGCCATCGGCGTTGCCTCATATTTAGATCTTCCTGAGTGAAAAAAGTACTTCAAACTCTTGTGATCCATATAGATATCACACTTGTTGCCTATCAAGTAGTGTCTCCAGATCTTCAAGGCATGCACAATTGCTGCTAACTCAAGATCATGGGTTGGGTAATGGTTCTCATGTTCTTTCAACTATCGAGACGCATATGCTATCACTCTTCCATCTTGCATCAGTACACAACCAAGTCCTTGATGGGATGCATCACAATAGACCACAAAATCTTTGCTGATATCAGGCAATGCTAGCACAAGAGTTGTGGTAAGCTTCTGTTTCAGTTCCTAGAAGCTTTGTTCGCACACAGGTGTCCATTCAAACTCCTTAGTCTTCTTTAGAAGGTTGGTCATTGTTCGGGCTATTTTGGAGAAGTTCTCAATGAATCGGCGATAATATCCAGCCAATCCCAAGAAACTTTTGACTTCTATCACATTATGGGGTTAACCCCACTCTTCCACGGCTTCAATATTGGCTGGGTCAACTACGACACCTTTAGCTGATAGTACATGGCCTAGGAAGGCAACTTTCTATAGCCAAAACTCGCATTTGCTAAACTTTGCGTAGAGCTGATGTTGGGCAAGTTTCTCAAGCATAGTTCTCAGATGATGTTCATGTTCTTCAGTGGTGGGTGAGTAGACAAGGATGTCATCAATGAATACTACCATGAACTTATCTAGTTTATTCATGAAAACCTTATTCATCATGTTCATGAAGTAGGCGGGAGCATTCGTGAGTCCAAAGGATACCACAGTGAACTCAAACTACCCATACCTAGTCACAAAAGCTGTCTTCGGGATGTCACTCTCTCAAATCTTCATCTGATGATAGCCAGATCTAAGATCAATCTTGGAGAAATACTTGGCATCTCGAAGCTAATCAAGCAGATCATCAATCCTTGGCAAGGGGTACTTGTTCTTGATGGTGACTGCATTCAAGTTCCGATAGTCAATGCACATTCTCATTGAGCCATCCTTCTTCTTAACAAACAGAACGGGGGATCCCTAGGGTGAAGCACTGGGTCTGATGTATCCCTTTGAGATGAGCTCATCAAGCTATTTCTTGAGCTCGGCCAGTTCATCAACTGACATGCGATAGGGTCTCTTGGCAATAGGTCCTATTCCTGGCAAAAGATCAATAATGAACTCTACATCATGGTCTAGTGGCATACCCGGTAATTCTTCAGGGAATACATTGGGATAGTCTTTGACCACAAGCACATCATGAACTGTCTTCTCCTCTTTTTGTGATTCTGAGCTTGCTTTAAGGGCACATAGAATAGAGGTAGACTTTCTAGACTGGGGTTCACATCTAATGACTTGGCCTGATGGGTGGGTCACTTGGACATATCTAGGTGAACATGATATGATACCTTGGTGAATGGTTAACCAATCCATACCTAAGATGACATCTAGGTTTGTGGAAGGTAACAGGGTTAGGTCGGCTTTAAAGATAAGACCTTTAATGGTAAGACTCACTCCCTTACAGATGTGGGTGCATTTTAGGTCTCCCAAAGGTGAACTGGTGATGATAGGCTTTTCACGTGGGGTTATAGGCAGGTCATGTTCTCGTGCAAACTTGGATGATATTTAAGAAAAAGTTGCTCTAGAGTCAAATAGAACTGATGCAGTATTGCCATTAACTAAAAACATACCGTATACCACGTCAAGGGTAGCCTATGCTTCCTCGGCGTCCAGATGGTTGAGATGTCCTCGGGTAGCAGATCCCTTGAACTGAGACTTCTGAGTAGCTAAGTTCTGTGGGCACTCGGCGGCTTTGTGACCTGGTTGGCCACAAGCAAAATAGGTGAAAGGCATACCGCCTGTAGGGGTTGGCATGGGTGCCTTCTAGTTTCTAGTGCTTGGTGTAGAGCGGTTCTATGCTAGGTGTTCATTCATAGAGCGGGAACGGTTGAAACGGTCTTGTGTGTTGCGGTCCTAAGCATAATGGTCCCCGGGTGTAATGATCCTAAGCAAGGCGAGAGTATTTGGCAGTGTAGCCTCCACTACCCCTACTCGATCCAAGGTTGTCATCCCTGTAGTGGGCGAGAGCGTTCCCTGGGTGGTGCATCCCTGTGGAACCTCTTGCGATCACGGCCATAGAAGGACCCCTCAGGCTTACGCTTCCTCTCCCTATCCTCCTCTCCAGCTTCAGCACAGTCTTTCTTAATCTGGATGCAGTGATCCACTAGAGCACACAACGTGCTACTCTTAATACCGCCAAACTTTAGCTTGATTTGTGGTTGTAAGTCCCTTGTGGTAATAGTATAGCTTCTCCTTCTCAGAGTTGACAACATAGGAAGGTGCATAGCGCAGAAGGTTGGTGAAATGAGTAGTGTACTCCATTACCTTGTCCTTTCCCATCTGGATGTTATGAAACTCCATGGCTTTGGCCTCCATAACACCCTTGGGAATGTGATACTCAGTGAATGCTTTGGTGAACTCTTCCCACGAGATGTTGGCAGGGTCCTCATGGGAATCACTGAAACTATCCCACCAGGTGCGTGTTGCACCTTTGAGCTGGTGTGTGGTAGCTCCAACACACTCATCGTCGGTGAATGTAGTGAGGTCAAGCTTCTTCTCCATCTCATTGAGCCAGTCATTGGCCATAAGCGGGTCAGGGTCGGTGCCATCATAGGTAGGTGGCCTTAGCTTTAGAAATCCCTCCAGCTTCCTCTGGAAGTCATTATGCTGACCTCCCTAGTGATAGTTTGCTCTGTCAACAAGAGCTGCAAGAAGCTGGGTCTGTTGCGCCATCACCTCTGCCAGGGTTGGTGGTGGTGATGGCGGAATGTTCTCTTCTTCAAGCGGCGGGGTATTCTCTAGGTTGAAGGGTATCCCTCCACGTCCACGGCCATGGCCACAACCATGGTTGTTGCCACCATGCCCCCCGTTTGGTTCGACTGGTTCGAGGGTGGGCGCACGTCCACGGTTCATTAGGCGATCAGATCGGCGGTTCGGCATCTATAGCACGGATCATAGGAATTTTAGTGTTTGTGCCATTTTAGTATGATTACATGATTTGATGATTTAAAGAAAATCATTTATACTATCCAACACTCATTACAAAGGAGCAATAAGATCCATAAGATGCAATAAGATCCAAAACATTCATTACATGGGTTTTATTACATAGCATCATCTCCAGTAGCTACACTTGAAGATGTGCGAGAATCGTACTATGCATAATGTATCATAATACATCTCATAAGGGGTACATCTTGGGATACAACTTACGGAAGCTATTGACATGACTCATGACCACGTAGGGTCATTCTACTCTAACTCGTACACCATAGCTAGGATATGACTGTTCTCGATCTTGATCTCCTCGTCAGACTTGTGAAGTCAGGACACGTACTTTAAGGCCTCGGTGAGCTCCTCAGTAGGCTTGGCTCTAGGTAGGGTAGGGCAGGCATCTAGGTTGAGGTGAGTCAGGGCAAACTCAAACTCCTCTATCCTAGGCTTTGTCTTGCTGCGAATCTCCTTGGGTAGCTGATCCTACATACCCTTCATCTCCCTGAGGCGCTTCTTGTCAGACTTCTGCCAAGCCTGCCAAGTCCTCTCACACTTGTCCTATAGGTACTCGTTCTACCTGAGTGCCTCGATCAGGTGACCTTGGTTGCGAATGGCCTTCTTCCTGAACTCCTCTAGCTCCTAAGTCATGG
The DNA here is from genome assembly GCF_019320115.1 of Miscanthus floridulus. Lineage (NCBI taxonomy): Eukaryota > Viridiplantae > Streptophyta > Magnoliopsida > Poales > Poaceae > Miscanthus > Miscanthus floridulus. The sequence goes on from NC_089581.1 coordinate 75,549,657, forward strand.
TCTTGTTCTTAGATTGGATTTTCAGCATATCAATCCCCTTGGACCTCTCTCTTTCTCCTCTATGGTTGAACTCGGTCTTCTTGTCGTCCAACTCTCTTTGCAACTCTAAGACCTTGCTATCGAGGTAGCAGTTCCTGTTGCCTAGGTTGGCGGCTTTGTCCTATAAGTCTGCGACCTTGGTTCTGTGGACTTCTTCTCGACGGTTGAGCTTGTCCTATAGCTTGGCAACTATCGCAAGTAGACTAGCTCGCTCCTATGCTCTCTATGAGTCTTGCTCCTGGTACTCCCATAGAAGGGCCTGGTCCTATTGTCTCCTCTGCTCCAGCTGGGTCACGTACCTGTCCTGCTCCAGTAGGTGGATAGCTGAGACACAAAGGCATCTATCCTCCTCGGCAAAGATAATTCTGCCAGCTGCGAAGCTCTGCTCACTAGGGGTAAAACTGAGGTCGAGGGCCTAGGGAAGTAGACGGTACTCTGTCATCTTTAGGTGCTCATAGTGGTCCCTCATCACTCTGCGAAGTGCCTTGTGTGAGATAGCTTGCAGTCCTTCCTCGACTGTGTCCTCTATGGTCAACTCGGTGAAAGCAGGGACAGAAGGTAAGGTAGTGCTAGCTGGGAACTCGGCTAAGGTGATAATCGGTCCTTCGATTCCTCCTTCCTGAGTTGGCTTCATGATGCAGGTGACCTTGACAAGCTCGTCAGGGACTCCTAACGTGATGAGAACTCGACAGAGGGTCTATGCAAAACCCCCGAGCTCACGTAGGTCAAAGGTAAGCTTGGCGTGGTTTAGAGGTAGTGGTCCTAGAGGTGGCCAGTCGACGTTCGTTGCCATTTGTATGTTTTTAAGGGATAGGTGTTAGCAGGTCAATAATAGATAAGCCTTGCATAAAAGTAAATGTAGGGTCGGTATATAACCGAAAGAGGGGGCTGTTCACGTTCTATTCTATCATCCATTTCTAAGGGTTTTGTCCTTTGGTCAAGTATGGCTCTGATACTAAT